>NC_139990.1:42032861-42232861 GCF_964263955.1 Coregonus lavaretus
GAGAGAGAGAGCGGGGGGAGAGTTAAAAGGGAGTTGGAGAGAGAGAGGGAGAGAGAGAGAGAAGGGGAGAGAGAGAGAGAGAGCGGGGGGAGAGTTAAAAGGGAGTTGGAGAGAGAGAGGGAGGGAGAGAGAGAGAGAGAAGGAGATGGATAGCCGGCCAGCAAGCTGCTCAGCCATCCTCTGTCTCCATATTAGATGTGTTACAAAGTACCCTGGTAATGCCTCAGCCCTGCACAGCCATGCAAGACATATTTTATTCAGAAATGTCCTGGGGAGGCTGTTTTAGAAAGCTGCTATTACGGAATTACCTTAGACATCAGAGAGATACTAGACATGCACATCGGTAAATAAAAAAGACTTGCAATGATCCCCTCCTCCTTCTGCTCCCTTCGTCCTTTCAACGGGCGTCTCTGATGCCCCCGATACTGCTAATGGTCTAGGACGTTTTTATCTCTGTCAAGGTTTATGACTTAGAATAGATAAGACAGGCTATCTCCTCTTTCTTTGTTTAATGTGTCCTATCAGAGTTTCACATTTCAACTATTAGCATCTCCTGAATGCAATAAATCAGGGGCAGGCAGTCCTGGTCCTGGATGGCCGCAGGCACTTCCTGTTTTGGATTTAACCGACCTGGAAGACCAGGTGTGTTGAATTTAGGCTGAACTGAACTGATCAATTAGCTCAGTTGGTCAGGTGTGGTGCCTAGTTGTACCAAACTCCAGCAGTACCTGCGGCACTCCAGGAACAGGGTTGACTACCCCTGACAGACATTTATTAAAAAGTTATGATATATTATTAACATTTTAGTCATTTAGCAGATGCTCTTATCCAGAGCGACTTACAGGTGCAATTAGGGTTAAGTGCCTTGCTCAAGGGCACGTTGACAGATTTTTCACCTAGTCGGCTCGGGGATTAGAACCAGCGACCTTTCGGCACAACGCTCTTTACCACTAAGCTACCTGCCGCCCCAAAGATATGGTCTGATAATCATCCATACATTAACAACAGGCTGTATCGATATGGTCTGATAGTCATCTATACTTTAAAACCAGGCTGTATAGATATGGTCTGACAGTCATCCATAGATTAACACCAGACTTTATAGATATGGTTTGATTGTCATCCATGCATTAACACCAGGCTGAATAGATATGGTCTGACAGTCATCCATAGATTAACACCAGGCTTTATAGATATGGTTTGATAGTCATCCATGCATTAACACTAGGCTGAATAGATATGGTCTGACAGTCATCCATAAATTCACACCAGGCTGTATAGATATGGTCTGACAGTCATCCATAGATTAACACCAGGCTGTATAGATATGGTCTGACAGTCATCCATACATTAACAACAGGCTGTATAAATATGGTCTGACAGTCATCCGTACATTAACAACAGGCTGTATAGATATGGTCTGATAGTCATCCATACATTAACAACAGGCTGTATAGATATGGTCTGATAGTCATCCATACATTAACAACAGGCTGTATCGATATGGTCTGATAGTCATCTATACTTTAAAACCAGGCTGTATAGATATGGTCTGACAGTCATCCATAGATTAACACCAGACTTTATAGATATGGTTTGATAGTCATCCATGCATTAACACCAGGCTGAATAGATATGGTCTGACAGTCATCCATAGATTAACACCAGGCTTTATAGATATGGTTTGATAGTCATCCATGCATTAACACTAGGCTGAATAGATATGGTCTGACAGTCATCCATAAATTCACACCAGGCTGTATAGATATGGTCTGACAGTCATCCATAGATTAACACCAGGCTGTATAGATATGGTCTGACAGTCATCCATACATTAACAACAGGCTGTATAAATATGGTCTGACAGTCATCCATACATTAACAACAGGCTGTATAGATATTGTCTGATAGTCATCCATACATTAACAACAGGCTGTATAGATATGGTCTGATAGTCATCCATACTTTAACAACAGGCTGTATAGATATGGTATGATAGTCATCCATGCATGTTATGATGAGTTTCTGGTATTGAAAAGATCAGGATGCAAGAGAGTATGTTTCACAGATGGAGATTGGACTGTCATTATTTAATGGTCACAATATTGGATTCAATGACGGGGGTACGGACATAGCCTCCTGCCATCTGAATGACTTCCATACAAAATCTCTCAGCTTATATAACGCCCTTCCAATCTACTTTTATCTTACACAGTTGCTAACCATCATTGATTGTCACTCATCTACCACCATATCATCCACCTCCTTGGTGTCGTGTGGCACCCTAGCCAGGCCATTCCATCACGTACCCATCCTAAGATTAACAACAGTGGCCCCCAATCTATCTTGGCACACTGACCTTCTGTTACTCACTCGTGACACCAATAACACGTCTTGTCCTTGTTCTCTGTCCACATACAGATTATGATCTCTCCATACATTAATGAATCTTGTATCACAAATCATCATAACAATGCATTACAGTTTTTTACGATTGCTTACACACTAAAATTAAACTTTTCCCACAATTAGCAAAACCTTACACTCAAGGAACAGGGTTGACTACCCCTGACAGACATTTATTAAAAAGTTATGATATATTATTAACATTTTAGTCATTTAGCAGATGCTCTTATCCAGAGCGACTTACAGGTGCAATTAGGGTTAAGTGCCTTGCTCAAGGGCACGTCGACAGATTTTTCACCTAGTCAGCTCGGGGATTAGAACCAGCGACCTTTCGGCACAACGCTCTTTACCACTAAGCTACCTGCCGCCCCAAAGATATGGTCTGATAATCATCCATACATTAACAACAGGCTGTATCGATATGGTCTGATAGTCATCTATACTTTAAAACCAGGCTGTATAGATATGGTCTGACAGTCATCCATAGATTAACACCAGGCTATATAGATATGGTCTGACAGTCATCCATACATTAACAACAGGCTGTATAGATATGGTCTGACAGTCATCCATACATTAACAACAGGCTGTATAGATATGGTCTGATAGTCATCCATACATTAACACCAGGCTGTGATGTATAGATATGGTCTGACAGTCATCCATAGATTAACACCAGGCTTTATAGATATGGTTTGATAATCATCCATGCATTAACACCAGGCTTTATAGATATGGTTTGATAATCATCCATGCATTAACACCAGGCTGAATAGATATGGTCTGACAGTCATCCATAGATTAACACCAGGCTGTATAGATATGGTCTGACAGTCATCCATACATTAACAACAGGCTGTATAGATATGGTCTGATAGTCATCCATACTTTAACAACAGGCTGTATAGATATGGTATGATAGTCATCCATGCATGTTATGATGAGTTTCTGGTATTGAAAAGTTCAGGATGCAAGAGAGTATGTTTCACAGATGGAGATTGGACTGTCATTATTTAATGGTCACAATATTGGATTCAATGACGGGGGTACGGACATAGCCTCCTGCCATCTGAATGACTTCCATACAAAATCTCTCAGCTTATATAACGCCCTTCCAATCTACTTTTATCTTACACAGTTGCTAACCATCATTGATTGTCACTCATCTACCACCATATCATCCACCTCCTTGGTGTCGTGTGGCACCCTAGCCAGGCCATTCCATCACGTACCCATCCTAAGATTAACAACAGTGGCCCCCAATCTATCTTGGCACACTGACCTTCTGTTACTCACTCGTGACACCAATAACACGTCTTGTCCTTGTTCTCTGTCCACATACAGATTATGATCTCTCCATACATTAATGAAGCTTGTATCACAAATCATCATAACATTGCATTACAGTTTTTTACGATTGCTTACACACTAAAATTAAATTTTTCCCACAATTAGCAAAACCTTACACTCAAGGAGCAAAACACAAGGCTAGATTTGCACAACTGTAAGCACATTGTCAGCTTCACACTATTTGCAAAACATTACACACAGTGATTTGCAAAACACTAAACACACTTGTATACATCAGACACAGAAGTATATCATGATGTCACTTCCTTGCAATTCCAAAGCACTGACTGTCAAATTACCACACCTATGAGCCAATCTGTTAAACACAGCCATCAGGTGCACAAACAAATGATTGCTAAATTGTAGACACACCAATCAGGTTTAAGCACTATAAAAATGCAGCAGGTAGGTTCACCTGCCTTCAACCAAAATGGAAGGAGTCAGAAGAAGAGTGAGGGTGAGAGGAGGAGTACACAGAGGAGGAGAAGGAGGTAGAGGAAGAGGCAGAGGCAGGAGGAGAACGTGCACAAAGAAGAAGAGGACCAAACTTATCAAATGACATTCGTGCAACACTAGTGGACCATGTTGTGAACCACGGATTGACGCTGAGGGAGGCTGGACTGAGAGTTCAGCCAAATCTTAGCAGATATACAGTGGCATCTGTCATAAGGACTTTTCGACAGGAAAACAGGTGAAAGAAGATCTGTCTACAGTTACAGTAATCAGCCGCTTATTGTATGCACCATATCAGTACTTGTGATACCCCTTCCTGTGACATTGTACAGTAAGTTACATGTATTATTCTCTACATAGGATTGAGGGTGTCACGGCCGTCCACGGAAGGAGTGGACCAAAGCGCAGCGTTTGTAGCGAACATGACTTTATTAAAGTTAAAGTGCACGAACGAGAAAACAATAAACAATGACGGATAGTGAAGTCCTCAGTACACAGACTGAAACATGGAACAAAAACCCACAACCCTAAGGTGAACCCTGACAGTTTAAATATGGCTCCCAATCAGAGATAACGAGCCGACAGCTGACACTCGTTACCTCCGATTGGGAGTCACATGACGAGACAAGACACTACAACCAAAACCAAACACAACCAAATGAACACACCCTATACCCAACACAACCAAATGAATACACCCTGGCTCAAACTACACAGTCCCGGAGCCAGAGCGTGACAGTACCCCCCCCTAAAGGCGCGGACTGCGACCGCGCCTCAATACGGGCTAAACAAGGGAGGGCTGGGCGGGCATACCTCCTCGGCGGTGGCTCTGGCTCCGGCCTTGATCCCCACCTCCTCTCCAACCCCCCAAAGTACCCCTGGTCCTGTCTAGCCCCGCTGGTCGGAGCCGGACTGACGACACGCGCCCCTGGCTTGGTGCGTGGAGGACGAACGGGCCTTACCAGGCTGACGACGCGCACCACTGCCTTGGCGCGGGGAGCAGGAATGGGCCGGACCGGGCTGACGAAGCGCACCCTTGACTTGGTGCGGAGAGCGGGACCGGGCCGGACAGGGCTGACGAAACGCACCACAGACTTGGTGCGGGGAGCAGGAACGGGCCGGACAGGGCCGACGAAACGCACCCTAGGCTTGATGCGTGGAGCCGGAACGGGCCTCCCCAGGCTGACGACTCGCATCCCTGGCTTGGTGCGAGTAGCAGGAGTGGGCTGGATCAGGCTGACGGCTCGCACCCTTGGCTTGGTGCGAGTAGCAGGGACGAGCTGAACCAGGCTGACGACTCGCACCCTTGGCTTGGTGCGAGTAGCAGGAACGGGCTGGACTAGGCCGACGACTCGTACCCCTGGCTTGGTGCGAGTAGCAGGAACAGGCCGGACCGGGCTGGCGACGCGCACCGTAGGTTTGGTGCGAGTGGCAGGAACAGGCCGGGTCGGGCTGGCGACGCGCACCGTAGACTTGGTGCGGGTGGCAGGAACAGGCCGGACCGGGCTGGCGACGCGCACCGTAGGTTTGGTGCGAGTGGCAGGAACAGGCCGGGTCGGGCTGGCGACGCACACCGTACACTTGGTGCGGGTGGCAGGAACAGGCCGGACCGGGCTGGCGACGCGCACCGTAGGTTTGGTGCGAGTGGCAGGAACAGGCCGGGTCGGGCTGGCGACGCGCACCGTAGACTCGGTGCGGGTGGCAGGAACAGGCCGGGCTGGGCTGGCGACACACACCGTAGGTTTAGTGCGTGAGCAGGAACAGGCCGGGCTGGGCTGGCGACGCACACCGTAGGTTTAGTGCGTGGAGCAGGAACAGGCCGGGCTGGGCTGGCGACGCACACCGTAGGTCTGGTACGTGGAGCAGGAACAGGCCGGACAGGGCTGTCGACGCACACCGTAGGCTTTGTGCGTGGAGCAGGAACAGGCCGGGCTGGGCTGACGACGCACACCGTAGGTTCTGTGCGTGGAGCAGGAACAGGCCGGGCTGGGCTGGCGACGCACACCGTAGGTCTGGTACGTGGAGCAGGAACAGGCCGGACAGGGCTGTCGACGCACACCGTAGGCTTTGTGCGTGGCGCAGGAACAGGCCGGGCTGGGCTGGCGACGCACACCGTGGACTTGGTGCGTGGAGTAGGAACAGGCCGGTCCATACTGGGAACACACACCACTGGCCTCAACCGGGGATCAGGAACGGGCCGGACCGGACTGGTAACACACCTCAGTCTCTCACGCCGTGCCTCCACTACTTCCCTCCCTCTACTCGCCAATGGCTCCCGTAATCCGGTAGCCTTCTCTCCACGTCTCCCTGTGGCAGCCTCCTGCTGCCCAGCCGCCCAAGCCATGTGCCCCCCCCAAAAAACTTTTTGGGGTTGCCTCTCGTCCTTCCGACGATGGCCCTGCTGACGCCGTTGCTCCTCTCTCGCCAGGGCCTTGATCCTCCCCCAAGGTCCCTTGCCCCCGAGCATGTCCTCCCAGGACCACGATTTGCCCACCTGGGCCATCGCCAGCCTCTCGATCTCCTTACCCGGCGCTTCCTCCCATGTCCAGTCTCCTTGCTCCTGGACACGCTGCTTGGTCCTTTTTAGGTGGGTTTTTCTGTCACGGCCGTCCACGGAAGGAGTGGACCAAAGCGCAGCGTTTGTAGCGAACATGACTTTATTAAAGTTAAAGTGCACGAACGAGAAAACAATAAACAATGACGGATAGTGAAGTCCTCAGTACACAGACTGAAACATGGAACAAAAACCCACAACCCTAAGGTGAACCCTGACAGTTTAAATATGGCTCCCAATCAGAGATAACGAGCCGACAGCTGACACTCGTTACCTCCGATTGGGAGTCACATGACGAGACAAGACACTACAACCAAAACCAAACACAACCAAATGAACACACCCTATACCCAACACAACCAAATGAATACACCCTGGCTCAAACTACACAGTCCCGGAGCCAGAGCGTGACAGAGGGTCAGGAACGACAAGGAGGAAGGGGGCCCATATTCACGCAAGAACAAGAGAGAGAGATAATAAACATGGTTTTGGCCAATAATGCTATCAGGCTCAGAGAACTACAAGCCAACATTATCGGTGACCATGCCATTTTCAATAATGTCCATCAGGTCTCTGTCAACACTGGCACGCATCCTGAAAAGACATTAGGCTCAAATGAAACAACTTTATCGAGTGCCTTTTGAGCGGAATTCAGAGAGGGTCAAACGGCTGCGGCATGAGTATGTGGAGGAATGTATTGTTCACTTTAGCACTGTGATGTTGCATACTGCACACATGACTTTTTTACATTGACTGTATACTAGACCTATCCTGAACTACACAATCTTGTCTTTCACTGTATTTCAGAGAGTTTTGCAGATGGATGCTGAGGAAAAAAACTCTAGACCACCTTTACTCCACACACAGAGACGCATACAAAGCTCTCCCTCGCCCTCCATTTGGCAAATCTGACCATAACTCTATCCTCCTGATTCCTGCTTATAAGCAAAAACTAAAGCAGGAAGCACCAGTGACTCGGTTAATAAAAAAGTGGTCAGATGACGCAGATGCTAAGCTACAGGACTGCTTTGCTAGCACAGACTGGAACATGTTCCGGGATTCTTCAGACAGCATTGAGGAGTACACCACATCAGTCACTGGCTTCATCAATAAGTGCATCGATGATGTCGTCCCCACAGTGACCGTACGTACATACCCCAACCAGAAGCCATGGATTACAGGAAACATCCGCACTGAGCTAAAGGGTAGAGCTGCCGCTTTCAAGGAACGGGACTCTAACCCGGACGCTTATAAGAAATCCCGCTATGCCCTCCGACGAACCATCAAACAGGCAAAGAGTCAATACAGGACTAAGATTGAATCGTACTACACTGGCTCTGACGCTCGTCGGATGTGGCAGGGCTTGAAAACTATTACAGACTACAAAGGGAAGCACAGCTGCGAGCTGCCCAGTGACACAAGCCTATCAGACGAGCTAAACCACTTCTATGCTCGCTTCGAGGCAAGCAACACTGAAGCATGCATGAGAGCAGCAGCTGTTCCGGATGACTATGTGATCACGCTCTCCGATGTGAGCAAGACTTTTAAGCAGGTCAACATTCACAAGGCCGCAGGGCCAGACGGATTACCAGGACGTGTACTCCGAGCATGTGCTGACCAACTGGCAAGTGTCTTCACTGACATTTTCAACATGTCCCTGACTGAGTCTGTTGTAATACCAACATGTTTCAAGCAGTCCACCACTCTGTGTTGTTGTTTTTATCGCACTACTATGCTTTATCTTGGCCAGGTCGCAGTTGTAAATGAGAACTTGTTCTCAACTGGCTTACCTGGTTAAATAAAGGTGAAATAAAAAATAAAAAAAATAAAAAAATAAATAGTCCCCGTGCCCAAGGACTCTAAGATAACCTGCCTAAATGACTACCGACCCGTAGCACTGACGTCTGTAGCCATGAAGTGCTTTGAAAGGCTGGTCATGGCTCACATCAACAGCATTATCCCAGAAACCCTAGACCCACTCCAATTTGCATACCACCCCAACAGATCCACAGATGATGCAATCTCTATTGCACTCCACACTGCCCTTTCCCACCTGGACAAGAGGAACACCTACGTGAGAATGCTATTCATTGACTACAGCTCAGCATTCAACACCATAGTGCCCTCTAAGCTCATCACTAAGCTAAGGATCCTGGGACTAAACACCTCCCTCTGCAACTGGATCCTGGACTTCCTGACGGGCCGCCCCCAGGTGGTAAGGGTAGGTAACAACACATCTGCCACACTGATCCTCAACACGGGGGCCCCTCAGGGGTGCGTGCTCAGTCCCCTCCTGTACTCTCTGTTCACCCACGACTGCATGGCCAGGCACGACTCCAACACCATCATTAAGTTTGCCGACGACACAACAGTGGTAGGCCTGATCACCGACAACGATGAGACAGCCTATAGGGAGGAGGTCAGAGACCTGGCCGTGTGGTGCCAGGACAACAACCTCTCCCTCAACGTGACCAAAACAAAGGAGATGATTGTGGACTACAGGAAAAAAAAGAGGACTGAGCACGCCCCCATTCTCATCGACGGGGCTGTAGTGGAACAGGTTGAGAGCTTCAAGTTCCTTGGTGTCCACATCACCAACGAACTATCATGGTCCAAACACACCAAGACAGTCGTGAAGAGGGCACGACAAAGCCTATTCCCTCTCAGGAGACTGAAAAGATTTGGCATGGGTCCTCAGATCCTCAAAAAATTCTACAGCTGCACCATCGAGAGCATCCTGACTGGTTGCATCACCGCCTGGTATGGCAACTGCTTGGCCTCCGACCGCAAGGCACTACAGAGGGTAGTGCGTACGGCCCAGTACATCACTGGGGCCAAGCTTCCTGCCATCCAGGACCTCTATACCAGGCGGTGTCAGAGGAAGGCCCTCAAAATTGTCAAAGACTCCAGCCACCCTAGTCATAGACTGTTCTCTCTGCTACCGCACGGCAAGCGGTACAGGAGTGCCATGTCTAGGTCCAAAAGACTTCTCAACAGCTTCTACCCCCAAGCCATAAGACTCCTGAACAGCTAATCATGGCTACCCAGACTATTTGCACTGCCCCCCCACCCCATCCTTTTACGCTGCTGCTACTCTGTTAATTATTTATGCATAGTCACTTTAACTCTACCCACATGTACATATTACTTCAACTACCTCAACTAGCCGGTGCCCCCGCACATTGACTCTGCACCGGTACCCCCCTGTATATATAGCCTCCCTACTGTTATTTTATTTTACTTCTGCTCTTTTTTTACTGTAGTAGCATGAAAACTGGGACATGTTTTGTTGTGATTCTCCATGTTGACATGTTGACTGATTTGGGTATATGGAGAGAAATAAATGATATTTTCCTCAGTCTGCAGCATTGGTCTTGTGTAGTGTTTGTATAGTTGCACTTTCTCTGTGTACTTCATTTACAGTACTCTAATCACTGAGAATTAGACTTGCTAAAAGTGTTTTAGGTTAGCAACAGCAGTGTGTAAGTGGTTCAAAAAGATTGAAGTCATATGAAATGTGTGTGTTTCGTATGGTAACAAAATATTGTTTTTATGAAGTCGTGTATAGTTTTGACAAAAGTGTTCCATTTTGCAAATGATCTGAAGTGTTGTGCTACTTTGGTGTAGGGTTGTGCTAATTGTGTGTAGTGTTTTGACAAACCGGGCCCTGTTTTCAAAATTGAGCTTAAACAATTGAAAAAAACTGTAACACCAGGCTGTATAGATATGGTCTGATACTCATCCGTGCATTAACAACAGGCTGTATAGATATGGTCTGATAGTCATCCGTGCATTAACAACAGGCTGTATAGATATGGTCTGATAGTCATCCATACATTAACAACAGGCTGTATAGATATGGTATGATACTCATCCGTGCATTAACAACAGGCTGTATAGATATGGTCTGATAGTCATCCATACATTAACAACAGGCTGTATAGATATGGTCTGATAGTCATCCATGCATTAACAACAGGCTGTATAGATATGGTCTGATACTCATCCGTGCATTAACAACAGGCTGTATAGATATGGTCTGATAGTCATCCGTGCATTAACAACAGGCTGTATAGATATGGTCTGATAGTCATCCATACATTAACAACAGGCTGTATAGATATGGTATGATACTCATCCGTGCATTAACAACAGGTTGTATAGATATGGTCTGATAGTCATCCATACATTAACAACAGGCTGTATAGATATGGTATGATACTCATCTGTGCATTAACAACAGGCTGTATAGATATGGTCTGATAGTCATCCATACATTAACACCAGTCTGTATCGATATGGTCTGATAATCATCCATACATTAACAGCAGGCTGTGATGTATAGATATTATCTATCCATAGAAATATAACTGTATGTCCCTTTCCATCCAGGCCGAGCCATTAAGCATGTGAAGGAGTCTATCTTCACCGCAGAGGGAGGAGTGAGGAGGGGGGTTCCCAAGGTACTGGTGGTCCTCACCGATGGCCGCTCCCAAGATGACGTCAACAAAGTCTCCAAGGAGATGCAGATGGAGGGTGAGTGGCATAGGGTGTGTCCCAAATAGTGCCCTATTCTCTGCACTGTATAGTGCACTACTCTGGCCAAAAGTAGTGTGGGAATAGGGTCTTATTTTGGATAAAGCCAATGTTTCTTCCTCTGAGGACAATACACTATTCCATTGTATTATTTACATTTACATTTTAGTCATTTAGCAGACGCTCTTATCCAGAGCGACTTACAGTTAGTGAATACATATATTTTTTTTTTTATACTTGCCCCCCGTGGGAATCGAACCCACAACCCTGGCGTTGCAAACGCCATGCTCTATCAACTGAGCTACATCCCTGCCGGCCATTCCCTCCCCTACCCTGGGCCAATTGTGCGCCACCCATGAGTCTCCCGGTCGCGGCCGGCTGCGACAGAGCCTGGATTCAAACCAGGATCTCTAGTGGCACAGTTAGCACTGCGATGCAGTGCCTTAGACCACTGCGCCACTCAGGAGTATTATATTGTTGAAACAGAACTATTCATGGCTATCATACTAAAACAAAACTTAGAGAGAAATATATTAGTGGTAGGAGGGTCACTTAGCAAGCCAGAGAGTGGTAAGATTGGCCAATCAAATAGTTTCCTTGGAATTGTTTTGCTTTATTGCTGAAGAAAACAAAATATTGTTTTAAAATCTTAACAATGGATGTGTTTGTAGGCTACATCATCTTTGCCATTGGCTTTGCTGATGCGGACTATGGAGAGTTGGTGAACATCGCCAGCAAACCCAGTGACAGACACGTCTTCTTTGTGGACGATTTGGACGCTGTCAAGAAAATTGAGGAGCAGCTGATCACTTTTGTGTGTGAGGCTGCCACTGCCAGTAAGTACCGCCAGAACTGAAGTAGCTGGCATTGGAAGTAGTTTCCATAACTGATATACTCTACTGTAGAATAGAGAGCTGGTAGGTTTGGTCATGTGGTTCAATGGAAGAGTTATTATTACAAAGAAGAGGATTCATCAACATTTGAATGATAATAATATGCCATTTAGCAGACGCTTTTATCTCCCTTTGGAGAAACACAGTGGGCAAGAGTCTAGTCGATATGTTCTGTCTTGATCTAAAGTTAATTATGTTATTTTTTAATTAGCAGTGTTCTCTTATAATATAATATAATATGCCATTTAGCAGACGCTTTTATTCAAAGCGACTTACAGTCATGTGTGCATACATTTTTACGTATGGGTGGTCCTGGGGATCGAACCCACTACCTTGGCGTTACAAGCGCCATGCTCTACCAATTGAGCTACAGAGGACCACTTGAATCAATCTTAATAAAAGGATATTGATTCATGATTAAATTACAGTGATTAATATACTATTCATTATTTAACCAACACTTTCATCCATCTTGTTTTAGCTTGTCCATCAGTTCTGATGAGCGGCAACACAATGGCAGGTAAACTATGTATACACATACAGCTTGTTACTGCTTTATAGTCATAGAATGTGTGTCCATATTGAGATAAACCCCTCTCAATCTACAGTCAATATTGATTGTCTGAGACCACTTATTCATTCAAAGGATAGACTCTGTGTCCCTGGCTATTGCATTATCTGGAGCAGCATGTATTCTGCCATGTGGTTGTCGTTAAAACCCAGTCAGATAAAGTTCTAAACATACAGTCTCTGGTGAAGTGTAGGGTATAAGCCGTATTACCCACTTATTCTTCAGTGGGCATTGCGTATACTCCCTTCTTAATCCCCACGATGCGTATCAAAGTATTGCAGTGGAGGTATACGCCTGATGCGTATCAAAGTATTGCAGTGGAGGTATACACCGTATCAATGAATACGGCTGATGGAACAGATCACAATGTTTAGCTTCAAATGTTGATCAACTACTATTTCTTCCCATTTAGGCTATAAGCTACTTTGAAGGAGGCAAGGCCCGCCTCATAATATGAAGTAAAACGTCCAGTTTTAAACAGTAAAGGAACAGGACAAATATAGTGATACTAATGATAGGCCTAACCGTCTTCTGGTAGATGGAAAGGCTTTCCCAAAAACCTTCTCTATTAAATGTTAACTAGCTACAAAGTAGCTTATGCCTACCTGTCAGAATGATATCATGATTATTTGCATCAGTCAAGTGGCCATTTGTTTGGCAAACTCCATCTCATGTGCTACAAAAACACTGCTAACCAAACAACAGTGCTAGGTGCCTGTGCATTTAAATTAAAGGGTAACTACACTAAAAAAATCAAAATTTCTTAGATTTTTCCAAGACCTCAAAAGTGGTCTCCTGATGTGGTTTAGGCATTGTTATGGACTTAGAACATCCAATTGTGTTGTTTTTCTATTAAAAACGTGTGACTTTGAGAGCGAAAACCTGAACAAATTTGAAATAAATCTGAAACCTGTGAATTTCTGACTCAGTTGACAGCCTCATTGATCAATTTCCATAGTAGGACTACTATTATCCTACAACACAGTACAGCTTGGGTTGGTTGACTGTGAAAGACCAATATGGGATTCATCATTTTAGGTCATTCAGAGTGTATGTCGCTGTTTCTCATAGGATTTTTCACACAGTGCGCCTTTCCTTCGCCAGGTGGGGAATAGGAAATGCTGGTCTTGTCCCCGAGGGAGAGTGGTTGACAGAATTACATTATTCATTTCTATGTATATATCCAGCGCCTAAAGAGTATTTACTACCTTTACACATTATGTTGCTTAAAGATAAAAATGCGTACCATTTTTTATTCTAGTATTGTAGTATCTCTATGGTTCTCTATGGTTCTCTAAGGCTCTCTATGGCTCTCTATGGTTCTCTATGGTTCTCTATGGCTCTCTATGGCTCTCTATGGTTCTCTATGGTTCTCTATGGCGTAGTTATAGTATAGATGTGTGTTCTGCTCCCTCCCTTCTCAGGCTTCAGGATGATGGAGATGTTTGGCCTGGTAGAGAAGGAGTACAGTAACGTAGAGGGGGTGTCCCTAGAACCAGGATCCTTCAACAGCTTCCCCTGCTACAGACTGCACAAAGACGCCCTGGTCTCACAACCCACCAAGTAGGTTCTACTAGGTTCTGTGTCAGTGTGGTTGTCATGGTGATGAGAGGTAGAGGATCAGCTAGGGGCCACACTGAGCTCTACCTCTCTCCTCCAGTGTCCACTCTTGGCATATTATTCCTGGAATATACTCTACACCTGACACACACACACACCTTCAACAGCTTCCCCAAATGATAGGTTAGATGGACGTTTCTCTCTGATAGGTTAGATGGACGTTTCTCTCTGATAGGTCAGGTGGATGTTTCCCTCTGATAGGTCAGGTGGAAGTTTCCCTCTGATAAGTTAGGCGGAAGCTTCCTTCTGATAGGTAGGCGGAAGCTTCCTTCTGATAGGTTAGATGGATGTTTCCCTCTGATAGGGTAGGTAGAAGTTTCCCTCTGATAGGTCAGGTGGAAGTTCTGCCATACAGTATATCTTATAGCCATCCAATCCTTTCAGATCTAAAGACGTGCCTATACCTGGAGGAAGGGGTTGTTCCTGAACTTTCCTCCTCCTCCTAGAGGGGACTTCGTCCTCCTCCTCCTAGAGGGGCCTTCTTCCTCCTCCTAGAGGGGCCCTCCTCCTCCTCCTAGAGGGGCCTTCTTCCTCCTCCTAGAGGGGCCCTCCTCCTCCTCCTAGAGGGGCCTTCTTCCTCCTCCTAGAGGGGCCCTCCTCCTCCTCCTAGAGGGGCCTTCCTCCTCCTCCTAGAGGGGCCTTCCTCCTCCTCCTAGAGGGGCCTTCCTCCTCCTCCTAGAGGGGCCCTCCTCCTCCTCCTAGAGGGGCCTTCCTCCTCCTCCTAGAGGGGCCTTCCTCCTCCTCCTAGAGGGGCCCTCCTCCTCCTCCTAGAGGGGCCTTCCTCCTCCTCCTAGAGGGGCCTTCCTCCTCCTCCTAGAGGGGCCTTCCTCCTCCTCCTAGAGGGGCCTTCTTCCTCCTCCTAGAGGGGCCTTCTTCCTCCTCCTCCTCGAGGGGCCCTCCTCCTCCTAGAGGGGCCTTCTTCTTCCTCCTCCTAGAGGGGCCTTCCTCCACCTCCTCCTAGATGGACCTTCCTCCTCCTAGAGGGGCCTTCCTCCTCCTCCTCCTAGAGGGGCCTTCCTCCTCCTCCTCCTCCTAGAGGGGCCTCCCTCCTCCTCCTCCTCCTAGAGGGGCCGTCCTCCTCCTCCTCTATGGGAGACTTGTACTTCAAAACGTCAGGGGAGGGTCAACCCCACTTGCTAGCCAGAGACAAACACTAGAGCTCTTTGAAATAGCAGCCGCAGTTATTTTCAAGGTCCCTCAAACAATACAAAGTTATTGCCAATAAAAATCACTTAGGGGAGTCTAATCACATGTGAAGTGGTGATAATTAGTGTGTGTGTGTGTGTGTGTGTGTGTGTGTGTGCGCGCGCATGCGTTCTGCTGTACGGTTCCCCTGTGTTGACAGATGTAGTTCTGCTCCTGCTGAGGATAATATTTAGTTTAGGCTTCTACTTTCAAATGTTCAGAGGGGACTGTGTTATTGCAGTGGAGGGTTTCAGCACCTCTACATAGTTTTATGTCTTCAGGGTGACCTGCAAAGGTTGCAGCCCATATCCAAACATCACATCATTTATATAATATATCATGTCATCAGAAGGGCCATTATGCCAGCCAAATGAACTTCCCATTACTCTGTATCAGGTATCGGGACTTCCCATTACTCTGAATCAGATATCGGGACTTCCCATTACTCTGAATCAGATATCAGGACTTCCCATTACCCTGCTTCAGGTTTCAGGACTTCCCATTACCCTGCATCATATATCAGATATCAGGACTTCCCATTACTCTGTATCAGATATCAGATATCTTCAACTAATGATTTCCTATGAGATAATAAAGTACAAGGTGGATATTCTACTGGCAGATTGACTTGAGGCACAGGATCAACACTGATTAAGGTTAGGGTCAGGGTTACACTGTAAAGGGTTAGGGTTTAGGTTACACTGGAAAGGGTTAGGGTTAGGGTTTAGGTTACACCAGAAAGGGTTAGGGTTTAGGTTATACCGGTTAGGGGTTGCCGAGAATTTGACAGTCAATTACAGGCAGTAAAGTGGCAAGTAAGTTACTGTATTTTATATTGCAGTACACCTACTGTAATCCAAAAGCAGTATCAAAGCAAGTACTGTGTAATGACACACAATACAATACTGTATAATTGACTGTTGTGACGAGTACTGAGGATACGAAGAGGCAGGACGCAGGAATCAACAAGGTAAAGTTTTGCTTAACTCCGGACTCTCCACTGACGTGGAACAACAAACCACCGGCAGGCAGGTCTTCCGGCATGAGGTGGACCAGGCTGTGATCCTCTTGGTGATCCAATTGATGGTGGGGTTGTGTAGTCTGAGCCAGGGCAATCCCAAGACGATCCGGTGAAGGGGTGACGTGACGATGTGGAATGACAGCTCCTCGTGGTGCTCCGGTAGTGTGGTAATGGTGATGGTGATGGGGAGAGTGACGTGCGTAATGGTGCCTGATCCAAGTGCTTTATTGTCCAGCGAGGTGACGTGTAGCGGAGAAGGCAGTGGCACGGTGGGCAACCCCCATTCAGAGAACAGCTCCCTATCTATAAGGTTCCCCGCTGATCCGGAATCTATCATTGCGGTAGAAATGGAAGAGAAGGAATAACCAGTCACCGTTATGGGAACTAAAAACAAGGGTTTTGTGATAGGAGATGACGTAACACTCACAGAGCGGCTATGGGAGGCATACCGCCTAGATTGGGAGCTGCCAGGAGATCTGTGGTCCGTGGTGGTGTAGGGGGTGCTGCCCACCTCCATGGGTGAGGACTCGGAGGCAGGGCGGCTTCCATAGCTCAGATGGGATGAGCATCGAGGCTCCGGGAGGTGTTGGGAATGCCGTCTGTCTCTCAACATGTCATCAAGACGGATGGACGTGGCGATGAGGGTATCAAGGTCCATCTCTTCGTCCCGACATGCGAGTTCCATCTTGATGTCCTCCCGTAAGCATCTCCTGAAGGCCTCGCGCAGAGCACACTCATTCCAGCCGTAAGACGCCGCCACCGTGCGAAAGCTCAGAGCGTACTCAGACTCGGGCCCCTCTCCCTGTTGTAGCTGGAGGAGACGCTCACCCCCGTCCTTTCAAACACCGCCCTGAACCGAGCGAGGAAGGTGGAGTAGAGAAGCGCCATGGCCTCACCTCCTTCCCAGACTGCCGTGGCCCAATCCAGTGACTTTCCTTTAAGTAGTGAAATCACCAGCGCTATCCTGGCTTGGTCAGATGGATATGCCCCAGGCTGACGCGCTAGACAAAGTGAAACCTGTAGCAGGAAGCCGCTACATTTAGTAGTTTTACCGTCATAGCGCTCCGGTAGGGCTAGGGTTCCCTCAGAAGTGGCTGATAGCACGGGAACAGGTGGATTGGGTGCACTCGCTGCTCCCTGAGGTGGAACCGGAGCGCTGAGCAGATTATACAGAGTTTGGAGCACTTCCTGCATGGTGGCATTCAACTGGGCAAGCTGCTGCTGGTGTTGGTCGAGGCACTGGGAAACTCCAGGAGGATTACCTGCTGCATCCATTTTTGTGAGAGGTGTGTAATTCTGTGACGAGTACTGAGGATACGAAGAGGCAGGACGCAGACGCAGGAATTAACAAGGTAAAGGTTTACTTAACAATGAGAAAGAGAATAACAACGCGTGCGTAAACGACACGACGCTAACAATTACACACAACAATGACTGAACAGTCCAGGGCTATATAGTGGTGGTGATGAGATGATGAGGTGCAGGTGTGCTGGAGGTGATTAGGGTGCATTGGGTTTCCATTCCTGTGTTTGCCGAGGTGGTGCGCTCAGACCGGTGGCTCAGTAGACCGGCGAATCAGAGCGCCGGAGGGGAGCAACGGGAGGAGACATGACAACTGTATTGTACTGTAAAAAAGTAAATGCTACTGTAATCATAATGAATGAATGGACCAAAAGGACATGGTAAAATACTCAACCATTAAGACTTGATGCCACTCCAATCTGTCCCCTATACATTTTAAATTCCTGTTGCACTATAACCACATATGAGTTAAATTGGTATAGCACTCACAGTAACGGGTGCAACAAATATATCCTCTTACAAGGCACGCCTCCAAATATGTTAATGAGCCAGAAACAACAATACCATGCACCCACTATTGATGGAATTACAGTACCATTTGAAAGACAACAATTATTTCCAAGCACACAACATTTTCCCACAATGCACCATAATTAACAGTATGCTGCAGTAATGCTTTCACAGTATTTTACTGTTGATAATACCCAAAATGACTGTATAAATTACAGTTTCCCGTTACAGTGTAGGCATATGATTTGCCAACCGCCCTCTGGAACCATTCACATCATCTGGCTGCCAGTTAAGTATTGCATCTGTCTGTCTGTCTGTCTGTGTCTCAGGTACCTCCACCCAGAAGGTCTGCCCTCTGACTACACCATCACCATCCTGTTCCGCCTGCTACCAGAGACCCCCCAGGAGCCTTTTGCATTGTGGGAGATCCTGAACAAAGACAATGAACCCCTGGTGGGGGTCATCCTGGACAGTACGTACAGTCTATTCCTCATCACTTCCTGAATCCCTGGCCCTGTGGTTAGAGTTAGGGTTAAGGTTAACCTGCATACTGCATACTCTGCAATTGAGGTCTGTGGTTTACAAAAGTGTGGGAATTTCCAGCGCTGCAGGGTTAGTTTCCAGCACTGCAGGGTTAGTTTCCAGTGTTTCAGGGTTAGTTTCCAGCACTGCAGGGTTAGTTTCCAGCACTGCAGGGTTAGTTTCCAGCACTGCAGGGTTTGTTTCCAGTGTTTCAGGGTTAGTTTCCAGCACTGCAGGGTTAGTTTCCAGCACTGCAGGGTTAGTTTCCAGTGTTTCAGGGTTAGTTTCCAGCACTGCAGGGTTAGTTTCCAGCACTGCAGGGTTAGTTTCCAGCACTGCAGGGTTAGTTTCCAGTGTTTCAGGGTTAGTTTCCAGCACTGAAGGGTTAGTTTCCAGCACTGCAGGGTTAGTTTCCAGCACTGCAGGGTTTGTTTCCAGTGTTTCAGGGTTAGTTTCCAGCACTGCAGGGTTAGTTTCCAGCACTGCAGGGTTAGTTTCCAGCACTGCAGGGTTAGTTTCCAGTGTTTCAGGGTTAGTTTCCAGCACTGCAGGGTTAGTTTCCAGCACTGCAGGGTTAGTTTCCAGCACTGCAGGGTTTGTTTCCAGTGTTTCAGGGTTAGTTTCCAGCACTGCAGGGTTAGTTTCCAGCACTGCAGGGTTAGTTTCCAGCACTGCAGGGTTTGTTTCCAGCGTTTCAGGGTTAGTTTCTAGGGCTGCAGGGTTCGTTTCCAGGGCTGCAGGGTTAGTTTCCAGCACTGCAGGGTTTGTTTCCAGTGTTTCAGGGTTAGTTTCCAGCACTGCAGGGTTAGTTTCCAGCACTGCAGGGTTAGTTTCCAGCACTGCAGGGTTTGTTTCCAGCGTTTCAGGGTTAGTTTCTAGGGCTGCAGGGTTCGTTTCCAGGGCTGCAGGGTTAGTTTCCAGGGCTGCAGGGTTAGTTTCCAGCGCAGCAGGGTTAGTTTCCAGTGCTGCAGGGTTAGTTTCCAGCGCTGCAGGGTTAGTTTCTAGGGCTGCAGGGTTAGTTTCTAGCTAGTGTGTGAGAGAGATATAGACTGAACACACAGACCAGAGGACCAAGCCAGAGGACTCTGGGATGTGGGTTTGTGGGTTTGTGTAGAATGTACTGTCCCTAATTCTCTCTCTGTCTGTCTCTGTTTCTGTCTCTATCAGATGGTGGGAAGACTCTGACGTTCTTGAACCACGACTACAAGGGAGACTTCCAGACAGTCACATTTGAAGGGCCTGACATCAAGAAGATGTTCTATGGCAGTTTCCACAAGGTACGCAGCCTAGTTCTTCCCCTAGATCATCTATGGCCTCTGGTCAAAAGTAGTGCACTGTATAGGGACTAAGGTGCTATTTGGGACGCAGCCAAAATGTCAGACCCCTCCATCCGTATAATAAAGCCGGAAAATAGAGAATTTAGTAGAAGTCATGTCGAAAAATTATCCCAGAGAATGAATGGGGAAACAACCCACCCCCCTCCATCACAGTAGTCAAAGAGAGTTTGAGAAGCCGTCCATCAGACTCTCTTCTCCTAGGCTTTGTGTGCCTGGCTGTTTTGAGTGCATTCTAATGTATTCAGAGGCTGCCTGCAGTATATATCTGGTTGTAATGCTGTTCACCCAAGGACTTTATCCTCCCCACACACACACACACACACACACACACACACATATGCACACACACACACATACACACACACACAGAAATGGACATACACTTACACACAAATGCACACATGCACGCGCAAGCATGCGTACACACACACACACACACGCACATACACACGGTCACGGTCTCCCCTCCGACTGGATGACAGTTGTATTGTGCAGCGACAGACATGTCCTGCTGGATTGCCCTCACTTTACTCCAGGTGTCTTCATATGGTAATCCCTACACCACCGTGTCACACAGAGGATCCCCTGTCATTATAGAGGAAAAGTGTACATGTGTTTCTGAATGGTGTTACTTCCGGTCAGCTTGGCTACAGTAATGTGACAGACTGAACTGTGATATCTATCTGAGGGTGATGTTTCATCCAGGCTACAGTAATGTGACAGACTGAACTGTGATATCTATCTGAGGGTGATGTTTCATCCAGGCTACAGTAATGTGACAGACTGAACTGTGATATCTATCTGAGGGTGATGTTTCATCCAGGCTACAGTAATGTGACAGACTGAACTGTGATATCTATCTGAGGGTGATGTTTCATCCCATGCAGGGATCAGCAGTAAAGAGTATTCTTATAGGGGAGGACATGCTGTCCTGTGTGTCTTTGACATTGTGAGAGATTTTCTTTCTAGTTTTCTCTGTATGATGTGGGTTACATTTCTAGTTTCTAGCTTCGTAGCATAAAAATGCTTTGCTCTGTCTCCCAGTGTTTCTGAAGCAGAGGCATGGTCTATGTAATGTTTGATTTGGTAACTGGTATTAGGGACCACATTTCTCAGTCTGCTGCTGTGGCTGGTAAGGCAAGGCAGCCAGGGTCTTAGTGTTTATCTGCCTGCCTTGCCTCCATCTGAAATTCATTTACAGAATGTAAATCCACTGGCACAGAGAATTGCCATCCTGAATATTGCTGACCCCAGAAATAACGTCCTGAGTAGTTATGACAGCTTTTAAACAAATCTCTCTCTCTCTCTCTCTCTCTCTCTCTCTCTCTCTCTCTCTCTCTCTCGCTCTCTCTCTCTCTCTCTCTCTCTCTCTCCCTCTCTCTGGAGATGAGGCTATTATGGATTTCTGCAGATTTTACTTAAAGGGGTAATCAGAAATGTATTTCCCAGCCAAAGTGTTGCCAATTGTGCTATAAAGCTACAGTAAGTAACCCCTCTCAAATTCTGAGATGTAAGATATGGATGCAAGGGGCGGGGGGGGGGGGGGGGGGGGGGGGGTTATCATGGTAACAGCTAAAGTATTCCATATCCTCTTTACATGGCTAATGGGGAGAAGAGAGGAGAAGTAAGGAAAATGTGCTGATTCATAACTCTCTCCTTCATGCATTTCTCTCCTAGAACATTTGGTGTCAAGGTGGCAATGTTTAGAATACATTGAGATGGATTATGCTGATACACAGCTTTTAATACCAGCATACATTACAGTAAAGCATGGAGAGTGTACATCTCACATAGCTGAGGTATTATCCAGTAAAACTACCTGAAGCAGAATAATTTAAGCAATGGATGTTGAAATAAAACTTTGTAGACTACGCCACCATTGATGAATGGATGGGATTCTCATATTGGACTTTCTGTATTTAGTCTCTAAGACAAGAAGTCTAATTAAGGATATTGTTTCTACCACTCTGAAGTGATACCATACTAAAAGAAGTCTAATGAAGGATATTGTTTCTACCACTCTGAAGTGATACCATACTAAAAGAAGTCTAATGAAGGATATTGTTTCTACCACTCTGAAGTGATACCATACTAAAAGAAGTCTAATGAAGGATATTGTTTCTACCACTCTGAAGTGATACCATACTGAAGAAGTCTAATGAAGGATATTGTTTCTACCACTCTGAAGTGATACCATACTGAAGAAGTCTAATGAAGGATATTGTTTCTACCACTCTGAAGTGATACCATACTAAAAGAAGTCTAATGAAGGATATTGTTTCTACCACTCTGAAGTGATACCATACTGAAGAAGTCTAATGAAGGATATTGTTTCTACCACTCTGAAGTGATACCATACTGAAGAAGTCTAATGAAGGATATTGTTTCTACCACTCTGAAGTGATACCATACTGAAGAAGTCTAATGAAGGATATTGTTTCTACCACTCTGAAGTGATACCATACTGAAGAAGTCTAATGAAGGATATTGTTTCTACCACTCTGAAGTGATACCATACTGTACTCCATCGGTTTCCTGTATATTTTCTCTCTGAGTCATTGTCAGTCCCATACATTAGAGGAGGCTGTTTTGTAAGAAGATGCAAAATGCACTCTGCCTATCTGCTGTAATAGAAAAACCCATCAGTCCTCACACGGTTAGAAATCCAGAGCTGAAAAACAGGGATATCTTAAATGGAAAAAGCAAGCAAACAAATGAAGCGCTGCATATTGCAGTAGAGAGCAGCGAGGAGCGAGGAGGATGTCAGTGACACTCGCTGTTCGCATTAAAAACACAGCTAGCGCGCTGGATGAAATAGGCTAATACATCATGTTGGCACTCAAATTATAACACAATTGATCAGAGGGCCCATCTGACCCACAGGACTGAGTGTGTGTGTGTGTGTGTATGTTGGGCTACATGTGTGTCTCTCCTCTCTCTCCTTTCCTCTATACTTCTAATCCTGCTCTCTTCACCGTCCCCTCCGTCCCCGTCCTCCTCTCTTCACCGTCCCCTCTGTCCCTGTCCTCCTCTCTTCACCGTCCCCTCCGTCCCTGTCCTCCTCTCTTCACCGTCCCCTCTGTCCCTGTCCTCCTCTCTTCACCGTCCCCTCCGTCCCTGTCCTCCTCTCTTCACCGTCCCCTCTGTCCCCGTCCTCCTCTCTTCACCGTCCCCTCCATCCCCGTCCTCCTTTCTTCACCATCCCCTCCGTCCCTGTCCTCCTCTCTTCACCGTCCCCTCCGTCCCCGTCCTCCTTTCTTCACCGTCCCCTCCGTCCCCGTCCTCCTCTCTTCACCGTCCCCTCCGTCCCCGTCCTCCTCTCTTCACCGTCCCCTCCGTCCCTGTCCTCCTCTCTTCACCGTCCCCTCTGTCCCCGTCCTCCTCTCTTCACCGTCCCCTCCGTCCCCGTCCTCCTCTCTTCACCGTCCCCTCCGTCCCTGTCCTCCTCTCTTCACCGTCCCCTCCGTCCCTGTCCTCCTCTCTTCACCGTCCCCTCTGTCCCCGTCCTCCTCCCTTCACCGTCCCCTCCGTCCCCGTCCTCCTCTCTTCACCGTCCCCTCCGTCCCTGTCCTCCTCTCTTCACCGTCCCCTCTGTCCCCGTCCTCCTCCCTTCACCGTCCCCTCCGTCCCCGTCCTCCTCCCTTCACCGTCCCCTCCGTCCCCGTCCTCCTCTCTTCACCGTCCCCTCCGTCCCTGTCCTCCTCCCTTCACCGTCCCCTCCATCCCCGTCCTCCTCTCTTCACCATCCCCTCCGTCCCCGTCCTCCTCTCTTCACCGTCCCCTCCATCCCCGTCCTCCTTTCTTGACCGTCCCCTCCGTCCCCGTCCTCCTCCCTTCACCGTCCCCTCTGTCCCCGTCCTGAATATCATCATCAAGGCCATGGGGTTCATCCCTTAAACTACCATCCCTATCATAGCCACTCTCAGACAGACAGACACATCCACAGCAGAGATACTGTCCCCATGACATTGGTCAGACTATGAATAAACACTGTTCGATTAATGGCCTTTGTCCCAAATGGCACCCTGTTCCCTATATAGTGCACTACTTTTGACCAGAGCCTCATTAGCCTCATCGACTCTGGTCAAAAGTAGTGCACTATATAGGGAATAGGATGCAGCCCAGGCCTTGTGGATACAGTGTTAGTTGGTAGACTGTTGAACTTCTCTTGTTCAGGCAAAACATTTGTTGTTCAGGCAATTGTTGGTTCAAAAAATGGTTCTCTCTCTTGCAATTGTCTGTAGCTGAAAAGGAGGCTGATATGCTGTCCGTGTGTTGGGTTAAGTATATCTCTAAACCCACAACAGTAGTCCTGGGCAGTGTCCCAAATGGCACCCTATTCCCTATATAGTGTAATGGGCTCTGGTCAAAAGTAGTGCACTATATAGGGAATAGGGTGAGATTTGGGACTGAACCTTGGATCCAACCACATAACACAGGCAGGCAGGCAGCTAGGCTTTGACACGCTCTGACATATAGAAACACAATCATACCCAGTGAACTGGAGAAAATAGGTTCACTCCCAAGAACCCATTAAAACGACCATACAGAGTATTACAGACGTCACAGACCGGCCAAATGGATTCTGTTTCTGACGCACAAATATGAACTCTGTCTAACTTCAGATTAGCCTCATCTTGTTATTGTGGGGCTGAGACGTACTTTTCTCTGGTAATGTTATGTTTGTATCTCAAATTGCACCCTATTGGGCTCTGGTCAAAAGTAGTACCCTATGTAGGGAATAGGGTACCATTTGGGACGCGGCCATTATGATTACGGTTGTAACTCAGCTTTGTATCCCAGAACAGCAGAGGAGCCTGTCTGGGAAACCTGTGATTTATTGTGAATCGCTACAATACATTGTGACAAGGAGAAAGTTGATAGGTGCGCATGACAGGTAAATCTTGCAGTCATGTACGCAATATTTATTGAGAAACAATTTCTTGAACATTGTTTCGAGGTGATTCAACCCCGAGATTTCACTCAAAATGGGCATTACACCTGTGTTGTTTATTACGGACAACAGTTCTCATGGGTTGGCCCTGCTCACAACCAATGGATAGGGTTGTGACTAGATGGAGTACAGCTACGGACGGGTTTACCATTGAACTACCGCCAGAGTTTGGACTTGGACTTTGACGCCAGAGAATGAGTCAGAGTTGGATTAGTTTTACATCAGATAATTGTACACTTTCAGTTAATAAAACTGACTGTTGTTTATTTTGATGAAAGTGCTGATGACTTGATAGGTCTACTATATTGTCCACTCACTGACTGTTAGGAGACAGCATTTACTCTCTGGATGATAGTTATACCATATCTGGCAAAGCACCACATGCAAGGACCTGTTATAGGGCCTTATACAGTATGCATGCTTGACATTTGCTTATAGATGATTTATGAAGCATCAATGTAGGCTTTGTCTAGAATATACTTTATTTAAAGTGTGTCTGTTAATGCTGTGGTTTGTTTCAGTACATTTTAAAACATGGTGTTCCATTTCCTCTCCCCACAGACTGATAATACTGTGGTTTGTTTCAGTACGTTTAAAACATGGTGTTCCATTCTCCTTTCCCCACAGCTCCACATGACGGTCAGTAAGACCACAGCCAGAGTGGTGATTGACTGTAAGGTAGTGGAAGAAAAGCCCATCAACGCGGCTGGCAACATCAGTATAGACGGAGTGGAGGTACTGGGACGCATGGTACGATCCAGGGGGAAGAGAGACAACTCAGCTCCGGTAAGAATGATGGAGGAAACTACCACACATTGTGCTGCTTACACAGTATCACTTTATTGTGCTAATGTTTGTCTCTTTTTGGAGGTTAAAAGCCTGAAACGTTAGCACAACAAACAAGCATAGTGTGCAGGAGTTTATTTTTCATTTAACTACTCTTACACATCTTCAACCCCCCTGCAAGACAAGCAACCTCTAGATGTGCAAGACATTTCACTTTCAAAGCATGACATGGCGTATTTCTCAATATGCATTCTACCGTGCTCCACACTCTCATGCTCCGAGTGCATTCTCAGAGGACGTTTATTTTCTCTCGCTCAAATAATTGCCGCCATTGATTTCAAGAAATGTTGCGTAATTTTTTACGTGGTTGTGTCATATTTCTGTGCATACTTTCCGTTGAAGCTTGCATCGATGGATGCTTCAAAATATGTACAAACCACAACAACACCCTACATCCTCTATAATACCACAACAACACCCTACAGCCTCTATAATACCACAACAACACCCTACAGCCTCTATAATACCGCATCAACACCCTACAGCCTCTATAATACCACAACAACACCCTACAGCCTCTATAATACCACATCAACACCCTACTGTCACGAGCTGATGTGGATGTGGTGTTGGAGTCAGGCGCAGGACACAGAAGCTTAGTCAAACCGACTTTACTTGTCAAACACAACAATACAAAATAACGGGCCTCAAAACAACGGAGGCGAGCGATTACGCAGACAGTGCGTCAATACACTAAATACAAGAGAGCCATAACAAATCACCAACGGACAGGCGGACAACAACACACAACTGCAAACAAAACCAAAGGAAACTTATAGGTGACATAATCAATACATAAGATGAAACAGGTGCACCAACAAGACAAAACCAAACAAACATAGAGGACATCAAGCGGTAGTAGCTAGTACTCCGGGGACGACGAACGCCGAAGCCTGCCCGAACAAGGAGGAGGAGCTGTCTCGGCGGAATTCGTGACACCTACAGCCTTTATAATACCACAACAACACCCTACAGACTATATAGTCCCACAACAACACTCTACAGCCTCTATAATACCACAACAACACCCTACAAACTCTATAATACCACAACAACACCCTACAACCTCTATAATACCACAACAACACCCTACAGCCTCTATAATACCACAACAACACCCTACAGCCTCTATAATACCACATCAACACCCTACAGCCTCTATAATACCACAACAACACCCTACAGTCTCTATAGTACCACAACAACACCCTACAGCCTCTATTATACCACAACAACACCCTACAGTCTCTATAATACCACAACACCCTACAGCCTCTATAGTACCACAACAACACCCTACAACCTCTACAGTACCACAACAACACCCTACAACCTCTATAATACCACAACAACACCCTACAACCTCTATATAATACCACAACAACACCCTACAACCTCTATAATTCCACAACAACACCCTACAGCATCTATAGTACCACAACAACACCCTACAGCCTCTATAATACCACAACAACACCCTACAGTCTCTATAATACCACAACAACACCCTACAGCCTCTATAGTACCACAACAACACCCTACAGCCTCTATTATACCACAACAACACCCTACAGTCTCTATAATACCACAACACCCTACAGCCTCTATAGTACCACAACAACACCCTACAACCTCTACAGTACCACAACAACACCCTACAACCTCTATAATACCACAACAACACCCTACAACCTCTATATAATACCACAACAACACCCTACAACCTCTATAATTCCACAACAACACCCTACAGCATCTATAGTACCACAACAACACCCTACAGCCTCTATAATACCACAACAACACCCTACAGTCTCTATAATACCACAACAACACCCTACAGCCTCTATAGTACCACAACAACACCCTACAACCTCTACAGTACCACAACAACACCCTACAGTCTCTATAGTCCCACAACAACACCCTACAGGCTCTATAATACCACAACACCCTACATATTCTATAATACCACAACAACACCCTACAGCCTCTATAATACCACAACACCTTACAGCCTCTATAGTCCCACAACAACACCCTACAGCCTCTATAATACCACAACAACACCCTACAGCCTCCAGCCTATATAATACCACAACAACACCCTACAGTCTATATAGTCCCATAACAACACCCTACAGCCTCTATATAATACCAGAACAACACAGTCCTGGTCCTCCTCACTGGGATCACTGTGACCCAAGATGTCAGAACAGGAAATAAGTTGAGGAGCAGTCTTTGTTGGATGCATAATAGTTATGTGATGATTTCTGTGCACCTCTGAGGGTACATGAATGGACTGCTTTGCAACTATGTGAGAATGTATTATTATTTTATTATTTCTGGAGATTGTCTGATGGAAAGAAAGTGCTTTGTACAGCATTTTGGGGGAATTGGTGGAAAGTAAAAATGTCCCCCTAGATGTTTTTCCATTAATTCTCAGTTTATTGTACTTTAAAGTGGTGAGGCTTTGATATTTCCTCAGCAATTTTACTTGATGGTTGACACATCAATAATCTTATCAAGGTGTAATCTCATAATAAATACATGTAATTTATTTTAGCTTAGTGTTTAAAAGTGCTTCAAATGTCTCATCTCATGTCAATGCATTCCCACTGGGCACAGATGTCAATTCAACGTCTATTCCCCGTTGGTTCAACGTCATTTCAATGTTGATTCAACCAGTGTGTGCCCAGTGGGTTGTGTGTATGTACGTTTAGGTCATTCAGTTCAAACAGCCTGTTGAGCAGACAGAGTCACCATTAAACAGCCTGTTGAGCAGACAGAGTCACCATTAAACAGCCTGTTGAGCAGACAGAGAGTCACCATTAAACAGCCTGTTGAGCAGACAGTCACCATTAAACAGCCTGTTGAGCAGACAGAGTCACCATTAAACAGCCTGTTGAGCAGACAGAGAGTCACCATTAAACAGCCTGCTGAGCAGACAGAGAGTCACCATTAAACAGCCTGTTGAGCAGACAGTCACCATTAAACAGCCTGTTGAGCAGACAGAGAGTCACCATTAAACAGCCTGTTGAGCAGACAGTCACCATTAAACAGCCTGTTGAGCAGACAGAGTCACCATTAAACAGCCTGTTGAGCAGACAGTCACCATTAAACAGCCTGTTGAGCAGACAGAGAGTCACCATTAAACAGCCTGTTGAGCAGACAGTCACCATTAAACAGCCTGTTGAGCAGACAGAGTCACCATTAAACAGCCTGTTGAGCAGACAGAGAGTCACCATTAAACAGCCTGCTGAGCAGACAGAGAGTCACCATTAAACAGCCTGTTGAGCAGACAGTCACCATTAAACAGCCTGTTGAGCAGACAGAGAGTCACCATTAAACAGCCTGTTGAGCAGACAGTCACCATTAAACAGCCTGTTGAGCAGACAGAGTCACCATTAAACAGCCTGTTGAGCAGACAGTCACCATTAAACAGCCTGTTGAGCAGACAGAGAGTCACCATTAAACAGCCTGTTGAGCAGACAGTCACCATTAAACAGCCTGTTGAGCAGACAGAGAGTCACCACTAAACAGCCTGTTGAGCAGACAGAGTCACCATTAATCAGCCTGTTGAGCAGACAGAGAGTCACCATTAAACAGCCGGTTGAGCAGACAGTCACCATTAAACAGCCTGTTGAGCAGACAGAGAGTCACCATTAAACAGCCTGTTGAGCAGACAGAGAGTCACCATTAAACAGCCTGTTGAGCAGACAGTCACCATTAAACAGCCTGTTGAGCAGACAGAGAGTCACCATTAAACAGCCTGTTGAGCAGACAGTCACCATTAAACAGCCTGTTGAGCAGACAGAGTCACCATTAAACAGCCTGTTGAGCAGACAGTCACCATTAAACAGCCTGTTGAGCAGACAGAGAGTCACCATTAAACAGCCTGTTGAGCAGACAGTCACCATTAAACAGCCTGTTGAGCAGACAGAGAGTCACCACTAAACAGCCTGTTGAGCAGACAGAGTCACCATTAATCAGCCTGTTGAGCAGACAGAGAGTCACCATTAAACAGCCGGTTGAGCAGACAGTCACCATTAAACAGCCTGTTGAGCAGACAGAGAGTCACCATTAAACAGCCTGTTGAGCAGACAGTCACCATTAAACAGCCTGTTGAGCAGACAGTCACCATTAAACAGCCTGTTGAGCAGACAGAGAGTCACCATTAAACAGCCTGTTGAGCAGACAGTCACCATTAAACAGCCTGTTGAGCAGACAGTCACCATTAAACAGCCTGTTGAGCAGACAGAGTCATCATCATACGTCAGAACCACTATTTGTATATTTCTCTGAAGCATGTAGAACACGGTGTAGAACACGATGTAGAACACGGTTTAGACACGGTGTAGATGAGTACCGTAAGTGTGTTGCAATATCATGCCAATAACCCTTTCTCTGTGTGTTTGTTCTCTGTGTGGCTGTTCTCTGTGTGGCTGTTCTCTGTGTGGCTGTTCTCTGTGTGTTTGTTCTCTGTGTGGCTGTTCTCTGTGTGGCTGTTCTCTGTGTGGCTGTTCTCTGTGTGTTTGTTCTCTGTGTGGCTGTTCTCTGTGTGGCTGTTCTCTGTGTGGCTGTTCTCTGTGTGGCTGTTCTCTGTGTGTGCATAGTTCCAGATCCAGATGTTTGACATTATCTGCAGTACGTCCTGGGCCAGTCGAGACAAGTGCTGTGAGCTCCCTGGACTGGTAAGAACAACTGCCTTTTAACCAACCATTCAACCTTTCAACCAACCTACAGACCAACAATCAACAGACCATAGTGAAGATGGCGGACTGAGCACAGCAGTGCAGATCGCCTCAGGATAAAAATGTAATATTCAATATCTGTTAGACTAAATATTAGCACTTCACATACTCGTGGGTAACAACATTCAATCTGGATAACAACACAAAACAAATCATAAGGCTAGAGAAATGTATCGACAAATATTACGAAAACAAGCAACACCCAAACATGACGGAGAGTAAACAAGGAGAACCAATCTCCAAAAGAAAACGTGACTCCTCGACGGACATAGACGATATATGCTTTTCACCACCGGGAATGGTAAGGGTGGAAAACTATCTGTTAAAATCGATAAATGACAAACTGGGCATACTTGAATTAGCCAGTAAAGGAGTTGAAGGCGAGCCTCGAGATGAGAGACGATTAAGCTGCGACAATGGAGAAAGAAACCAACAAGCTAAAGGGGACAGTCAATAAGATGGAAACGGACCTTAACGAACTTAAAAAGGAGAACATCTTAGAGAGAGAAGCCTTACTTGACATACAACATCTGGTACTTACTGGTATCTAAGAAAAATAAGGAGAAGTTCCTGAAAGTGTGGTGAAGGAATTATTTCTTACAGTGCTTCAGATCCCACGCGAAGCTGTCGACAAAATTCAAATCGAACGTGTACAACGTTTCGGACAGAGAGGACAGAGATATGAGCCCCCAATCGTTGCCAAATTAGATTTCTTTAAAGATAAAATAATGGTTAAAAGCCTGGGTAAAAGACTCGCTGGCACAAAAATAGGCAAGAATGATCAGTTCCCGAAGGAAATTGCAGAACGGCGCAAAGTTCTGTACCCAATCTTCAAGGAGAATAGATTAAAAGGGAAACGTGTAGCTCTCGTAGTCGATAAACTACATATTGATAACCAAATGTTCCGAGACACAAAGACTACTCCATGGCCATTCTAAATATTACAGAGTTCCCATAGAGGAGCCGAATAATGGAACACCCAATACTAGCCATGGTAGGGATTGTAATTTTAAAAAACATATAGAATGCAATAAAATACAACAATTGTTAAAAAAATAAACTACAACTACACTATACCGTTCTATACCGTTAGTATTACACTTTCCGTTTATAGTATTTTATAAATTGATAAGACAGCATTAGAAGAAAGGATAATTAGCTAAATAATACATCTTCAAATATAAGGAACTGGAACACAAAAGTACTCAATCAACATGGTAGAGATAAAACACAGCAAACAGAGGACATAGAAGACACAGTATGTGTATTTGTATTTATTATGGATCCCCATTAGTTCCTGCCAAGGCAGCAGCTACTCTTCCTGGGGTTTATTATGGATCCCCATTAGTTCCTGCCAAGGCAGCAGCTACTCTTCCTGGGGTTTATTATGGATCCCCATTAGTTCCTGCCAAGGCAGCAGCTACTCTTCCTGGGGTTTATAATGGATCCCCGTTAGTTCCTGCCAAGGCAGCAGCTACTCTTCCTGGGGTTTATAATGGATCCCCGTTAGTTCCTGCCAAGGCAGCAGCTACTCTTCCTGGGGTTTATAATGGATCCCGTTAGTTCCTGTCAAGGCAGCAGCTACTCTTCCTGGGGTTTACTATGGATCCCCATTAGTTCCTGCCAAGACAGCAGCTACTCTTCCTGGGGTTTACTATGGATCCCCATTAGTTCCTGCCAAGGCAGCAGCTACTCTTCCTGGGGTTTATTATGGATCCCCATTAGTTCCTGCCAAGGCAGCAGCTACTCTTCCTGGGGTTTATTATGGATCCCCGTTAGTTCCTGCCAAGGCAGCAGCTACTCTTCCTGGGGTTTATAATGGATCCCCGTTAGTTCCTGTCAAGGCAGCAGCTACTCTTCCTGGGGTTTACTATGGATCCCCATTAGTTCCTGCCAAGACAGCAGCTACTCTTCCTGGGGTTTATTATGGATCCCCATTAGTTCCTGCCAAGGCAGCAGCTACTCTTCCTGGGGTTTATTATGGATTCCCGTTAGTTCCTGCCAAGGCAGCAGCTACTCTTCCTGGGGTTTATTATGGATCCCCATTAGTTCCTGCCAAGGCAGCAGCTACTCTTCCTGGGGTTTATTATGGATCCCCATTAGTTCATGCCAAGGCAGCAGCTACTCTTCCTGGGGTTTATTATGGATCCCCATTAGTTCCTGCCAAGGCAGCAGCTACTCTTCCTGGGGTTTATTAAGGATCCCCATTAGTTCCTGCCAAGGCAGCAGCTACTCTTCCTGGGGTTTATTATGGATCCCCGTTTGTTCCTGCCAAGGCAGAAGTTACTCTTCCTGGGGTTTATAATGGATCCCTGTTAGTTCCTGTCAAGGCAGCAGCTACTCTTCCTGGGGTTTACTATGGATCCCCATTAGTTCCTGCCAAGACAGCAGCTACTCTTCCTGGGGTTTACTATGGATCCCCATTAGTTCCTGCCAAGGCAGCAGCTACTCTTCCTGGGGTTTATTATGGATCCCCGTTAGTTCCTGCCAAGGCAGCAGCTACTCTTCCTGGGGTTTATAATGGATCCCTGTTAGTTCCTGTCAAGGCAGCAGCTACTCTTCCTGGGGTTTACTATGGATCCCCATTAGTTCCTGCCAAGACAGCAGCTACTCTTCCTGGGGTTTATTATGGATCCCCATTAGTTCCTGCCAAGGCAGCAGCTACTCTTCCTGGGGTTTATTAAGGATCCCCATTAGCTCCTGCCAAGGCAGCAACTACTCTTCCTGGGGTTTATTATGGATCCCCATTAGTTCCTGCCAAGGCAGCAGCTACTCTTCCTGGGGTTTATAATGGATCCCCGTTAGTTCCTGTCAAGGCAGCAGCTACTCTTCCTGGGGTTTACTATGGATCCCCATTAGTTCCTGCCAAGACAGCAGCTACTCTTCCTGGGGTTTATTATGAATCCCCATTAGTTCCTGCCAAGGCAGCAGCTACTCTTCCTGGGTTCAGCTAAATTAAGGCAGTTCATACAATTTTAAAAACATTACAATACATTCACAGATTTCACAACACACTGTGTGCCCTCAGGCCCCTACTCCACCACTACCACATATCTACAGTACAAAATCTGTGTACACCCAAGGGCCAGCCGTGCTGCCCTGTTCTGAGCCAATGTCACGATCGTCGAAGGAGGAGGACCAACGCGCAGCGTTATTTGCAAACATACTTATATATTAACTGATAACACGAACAAAACAACAAACGATAATGTGAAGTCCTTGGTTAACACACATAAACCAAACCGGAACAAGATCCCACAACCACTGTGGGAAAACTGGCTGCTTAAGTATGGTGCCCAATCAGAGACAACAAGCAACAGCTGATTCACGTTGCCTCTGATTGAGAACCACACCGGCCAACATAGAAACACAAATGACTAGAAAGAGAACATAGAACAAAACACATAGACTCTACACACCCTGGCTCAACATATTAGAGTCCCCAGAGCCAGGGTGTGACAGTACCCCCCCCCAAAGGCGTGGACTGCGACCGCGCCAAACATAACCGAACAGGGGAGGGCTGGGTGGGCATTCCTCCTCGGAGGCGGGTCCGGCTCCGGGCATGACCACCACCCCTCAACTATCCCCCCGTAGCGCCCCTGGTCCGGTCCCGCTGGCTGGAGCTGGACTGGACATCGGTGGAGTGGATTGCTTGGACTCCGATGTGGAGCAGCTGACCGGTACCTGACCAGGTACCGGTGACCCAGGCACGGGTTGTGCCGGACTGACGATGCGCACCACAGGCTTGGTGCGGGGAGCAGGACTGGGCCGGACCGGGCTGACGATGTGCACCCCTGGCTTGGTGCGTGGAGCAGGAACGGGCCGGACCGGGCTGACGACGCGCACCCCTGGCTTGGTGCGTGGAGCAGGAACGGGCCGGACCGGGCTGACGACGCGCACCATTGGCTTGGTGCGGGGAGCAGGAACAGGCCGGACCGGGCTGACGACGCGCACACCTGGCTTGGTGCGTGGAGCTGGAACAGGCCGGGCCGGGCTGGCGACGCGCACCGTAGGCTTGGTGCGAGGGGTAGGAACAGGCCGGGCCGGGCTGGCGACGCGCACCGTAGGCTTGGTGCGAGGGGCAGGAACTGGCCGGGCCGGGCTGGCGACGCGCACCGTAGGCTTGGTGCGAGGGGCAGGAACAGGCCGGGCCGGGCTGGCGACGCGCACCGTAGGCTTGGTGCGAGTGGCAGGAACAGGCCGGGCCGGGCTGGCGACGCGCACCATAGGCTTGGTGCGAGGGACAGGAACAGGCCGGACCGGGCTGGCGACGCGCACCATTGGCTTGGTGCGGGGAGCAGGAACAGGCCGGACCGGGCTGGGAACACGCACTACTAACTTAGTGCGGGGAGCAGGAACAGGTCGGGCCGGACTGGGAACACGCACTACTAACTTAGTGCGGGGAGCAGGAACAGGTCGGGCCGGACTGGGAACACGCACTACTAACTTAGTGCGGGGAGCAGGAACGGGCCGGACCGGACTGGTGACACACACCACTTGCTTGGTGTGAGGAGCGGGACTGGGTTTCTTCATAACCCTCCGCTCCCTCAGCTGCCTACTCAGTTCCTCTCGCCTTGCCTCTACTCTCTCCTTCTCCCTTCTAGCATCCAGTAGCTCCTCCCTCTGACCCACTAACTCCTGCTCTCTCCTTACCAATAGCCCCCTTAACCTGGTGGCCTCCTCTCCTAACCTCCCAATACGCCCTGTGGCTGCCTCCTGCTGCCCCGTCGCCCATGCCGTGTGCCCCCCCCTAAAAAATGTTTGGGGTTGCCTCTCGTCCATCCGACGACGACACTGTTGACGCCGTTGCTCCTCTCTCCGGCGCGCCTCCACCGTCTCCTCCCACGGACGGCGATCCATCCCGGCCTGGATTTCCTCCCAGGTCCAGGACCCCTGCCCGTCCAATATCTGCTCCCACGTCCAGGCTGTCTGCTCCTGGGCACGCTGCTTGGTCCTATATTGGTGGGATCTTCTGTCACGATCGTCGAAGGATGAGGACCAACGCGCAGCGTTATTTGCAAACATACTTATATATTAACTGATAATACGAACAAAACAACAAACGATAACGTGAAGTCCTTGGTTAACACACATAAACCAAACCGGAACAAGATCCCACAACCACTGTGGGAAAACTGGCTGCTTAAGTATGGGGCCCAATCAGAGACAACAAGCAACAGCTGATTCACGTTGCCTCTGATTGAGAACCACACCGGCCAACATAGAAACACAAATGACTAGAAAGAGAACATAGAACAAAACACATAGACTCTACACACCCTGGCTCAACATATTAGAGTCCCCAGAGCCAGGGTGTGACAGCCAATTGCAATTTTCCTAACTCCTTTTTTGTGGCACTTGACCACACGACTGAACAGTAGTCTAGGTGCGACAAAACTAGGGCCTGTAGGACATGCCTTGTTGATAGTGTTGTTGTGGGTATGTGCGAATGTATTGTGATGGAAGGTGGGGTGTGTGTTTTTTTGTTTGGAAAAGTGTGTAGTTATGTGAGTGAAAAAGGAAAACGGTTGCAAATCCCAGAGCCCATGTGTGTCTGTGAGCAGGGGTTGTGAGAGAGAGCTTTCAATTTTGTGCAGAAATGGGATATACATTTTAAAATAAATTATAAATATAGTTTATTTATTTATTGTCCTATCATGATGGAACGTTCCCCAACCCTATACCCTAGACACCCAACAGAGTGACCCGTACACTAAGGAGAAGTCCTTATCTGTTTTATGGGCCTACTGTAAGTAGCCTATACACAGCCAAATCAGAAAGATGAATGCGGTCAGAGACCCACTAGAGCAGCACCACCCCCTCAAGATTCTGAGCCTGCCTGGCAACAAAGCCAAGCACCCTGATGGGAGAGCATAATATACAAGGAAATTCTCAAAGCTGCTAATGAGAACCTTGACGACCTTGTACCTAGCCAGTGGGGATTCCGGTGGGGTAGTGGCAGTGCTGGCAACACTGGCTGCAGTAACCCATGGGGAGGGGGTCACACTCGGACAATCAGAGAGGGGGCATATTATTGTGGCCCTGGTGGCACAAAATAATCAAAGGTCTGACTGCACAGAGATGCTTGGACTAGGACTTGACAATGGGACTTGACAATGGTTAATGCCAGTTTTTGCTCAATTTTGCTCGCCTTCTCAAACAGCTGCAACTGTATATGCATTCGTAAATCAAGTCCTTTCTTGAGTTGGGCTCAGGGATGGAACAACTGTTGAGCATCTGAGCTTATGGTTGTTTGTGGGGAAAAGGGGTTGAGTGTGTATGTGTGTGTGTGTGTATGTATCCCACATATGTTGCTGGGAGGAATGATTTTAGGGACAATATAGGATGAATCACAATAATTGTTTGCTAAAATAATAATTGCTACAGGCCAAAAAATTGTTGACCTTGGAGATCTCATCCTGTGACCCCACCTCGTTAGCTGCTTTACTCTGCTCAAAACTTGCATTAGCTGAGCCTGTTTCCAAATACACTAAAAACCCTATTGTGAAACATTCTCTAAAAATCTGGAAACAGTTCAGGCGATCGTTTGGTCTCAGTGAATTTTAAACTTCTGCCCCATTATTAAAGAACCATACATTCTCTCCATCATTATTAGACCGGGCGTTTCATATCTGATCTGGAAAAGGGATTTCCTCACTTAACGACTTGTACATTGATATTGATTTTGCATCTTTTGAACAGTTAGTACAAAAGTTCAATATTCCTAGATCCCATTTCTTTAGATGCCTGCAATTGCGTAGTTTTGTATTTTCATACTCTAGTCACTTCCCCATCACGCCCACCTACCTCCCTTCTAGATTCTATTTTTAAAGTGAACCCTTATATCAAAGGGGGCATAAGCTTGATCTATACGTTATTAAACTCACACAATCTGGATTCCCTGAACTCTCTTAAGAACCAATGGGAAGAGGATTTAGGTGAACAACTTTCAGACGAAACTTGGCAGAGTATGCTTCAGAGAATACATTCTTCATCTATATGTCTAAGACATGCTGTAATTCATTTTAAAATAGTTCATCGGCTGCATTGGTCAAAGGCAAAATGATCCAAGATTAGACCAGAAATAGATCGCACTTGTGACCGACGTAAGCAGGCTCCTGCTACTTACACGTGTTTTGGACATGCCCGAAATTGATAGATTTCTGGATATCAATTTTTTTAGATGTTTTCTAAGATACTGGAGAGACCGATAGAACCTTTATTGCATTATTGGGAGTGGCACCACAGGAGGCCCGTCTAAACGGCTCTATGGGCAACATGCTGCCATTTACTACTCTTCTAGCTAGACATCTTATACTATTTCAGTGGAAGGATCAGTTTCCACCTACTTTTAACCATTGGATAAAGGACGTTATGCAACATCTCAAGCTAGAGAAAATACGCTACTCCGTTAGGGGATCTGCAATTACATTGTATAATATCTGGCAACCTTTCCTATAATTTGGAGAAGACATGGACCCAGCTAATTTCACAACTCCATAAACCAATCCAAATTAGAATTTGTATAATTATTTTTACTCTTTTTAAACTTTTTGTTTTATAATATCTTTGTATTTAATTTTTTTACTATTTGATTATATTATTCATTGTATATCATGCCTGCTTTAAGTCTGGTTTTGGGGTGGGGCTCTGTTAGAGCATGGGGGGGGGGGGGGTTGGGGGGGGTTTGATTTGATCTGGTAGGGGATCCGTGTTTCTTGGCCCAAGCAAGTCTCTTCTTCTTATTGGTGACCTTTACATTTACATTTTAGTCATTTAGCAGACGCTCTTATCCAGAGCGACTTACAGTTAGTGAGTGCATACATTTTCATACTTTAGCAAGTCTCTTCTTATTATTTGTGGCCTTTAGTAGTGGTTTCTTTGCAGCAATTCGACCATGAAGGCCTAATTCACACAGTCTCCTCTGAACAGTTGATGTTGAGATGTGTCTGTTACTTGAACTCTGTGAAGCATTTATTTGGGCTGCAATTTCTGAGGCTGGTAACTCTAATGAACTTATCCTCTGCAGCAGAGGTAACTCTGGGTCTTCCATTCCTGTGGCGGTCCTCATGAAAGCCAGTTTCATCATAGCGCTTGATGGTTTTTGCGACTGCACTTGAAGAAACTTTCAAAGTTCTTGAAATGTTCCGTATTGACTGACCTTCATGTCTTAAAGTAATGATGGACTGTCGTTTCTCTTTGCTTATTTGAGCTGTTCTTGCCATAATATGGACTTGGTCTTTTACCAAATAGGGCTATCTTCTGTATACCCCCCCTACCTTGTCACAACACAACTGAGTCGCTCAAATGCATTAAGAAGGAAAGAAATTCCACAAATTAACTTTTAAGAAGGCACACCTGTTAATTGAAATGCATTCCAGGTGACTACCTCATGAAGCTGGTTGAGAGAATGCCAAGAGTGTGCAAAGCTGTCATCAAGGCAAAGGATGGCTATTTCAATAATCTCAAATATAACATATATTTTGATTTGTTTAACACTTTTTTGGTTACTACATGATTCCATATGTGTTATTTCATAGTTTTGATGTCTTCACTTTTATTCTACAATGTAGAAAATAGTAAATATAAAGAAAAACCGTTGAATAAGTAGGTGTTCTAAAACTTGTCCAAACTTTTGACTGGTACTATATATATATTTATAAAAAAAGATATGGGGGATTGGAAATTATGCAGAAAATTACATTGATGAAAGTTATAATCTATCTGCAATATTAAAGCTGATATACACCTTAAAAAAACAAAAGAATACAAAAAAAAATAACAAAAAAACAACAGACCAACAGACCAACAACCAACTCTAATCCACTCCAAGAAGATGAATAACTGAGAGAGACTACCATCCAACCCACCAACTCTAATCCACTCCAGAAGATGAATAACTGAGAGAGACTACCATCCAACCCACCAACTCTAATCCACTCCAAGAGGATGAATAACTGAGAGAGACTACCATCCAACCCACCAACTCTAATCCACTCCAAGATTATGAATAACTGAGAGAGACTACCATCCAACCCACCAACTCTAATCCACTCCAAGAGGATGAATAACTGAGAGAGACTACCATCCAACCCACCAACTCTAATCCACTCCAAGATTATGAATAACTGAGAGAGACTACCATCCAACCCACCAACTCTAATCCACTCCAAGAGGATGAATAACTGAGAGAGACTACCATCCAACCCACCAACTCTAATCCACTCCAAGAGGATGAATAACTGAGAGAGACTACCATCCAACCCACCAACTCTAATCCACTCCAGAAGATGAATAACTGAGAGAGACTACCATCCAACCCACCAACTCTAATCCACTCCAAGAAGATGAATAACTGAGAGAGACTACCATCCAACCCACCAACTCTAATCCACTCCAAGAGGATGAATAACTGAGAGAGACTACCATCCAACCCACCAACTCTAATCCACTCCAAGAGGATGAATAACTGAGAGAGATTACCATCCAACCCACCAACTCTAATCCACTCCAAGATGATGAATAACTGAGAGAGACTACCATCCAGCCCACCAACTCTAATCCACTCCAAGAGGATGAATAACTGAGAGAGACTACCATCCAACCCACCAACTCTAATCCACTCCAGAAGATGAATAACTGAGAGAGACTACCATCCAACCCACCAACTCTAATCCACTCCAAGATTATGAATAACTGAGAGAGACTACCATCCAACCCACCAACTCTAATCCACTCCAAGAGGATGAATAACTGAGAGAGACTACCATCCAACCCACCAACTCTAATCCACTCCAAGAGGATGAATAACTGAGAGAGACTACCATCCAACCCACCAACTCTAATCCACTCCAGAAGATGAATAACTGAGAGAGACTACCATCCAACCCACCAACTCTAATCCACTCCAAGAAGATGAATAACTGAGAGAGACTACCATCCAACCCACCAACTCTAATCCACTCCAAGAGGATGAATAACTGAGAGAGACTACCATCCAACCCACCAACTCTAATCCACTCCAAGAGGATGAATAACTGAGAGAGATTACCATCCAACCCACCAACTCTAATCCACTCCAAGATGATGAATAACTGAGAGAGACTACCATCCAGCCCACCAACTCTAATCCACTCCAAGAGGATGAATAACTGAGAGAGACTACCATCCAACCCACCAACTCTAATCCACTCCAGAAGATGAATAACTGAGAGAGACTACCATCCAACCCACCAACTCTAATCCACTCCAAGAGGATGAATAACTGAGAGAGACTACCATCCAACCCACCAACTCTAATCCACTCCAAGAGGATGAATAATTGAGCTCTCAAACCACTGCTCTTTCTCATCTCTGTACTAAGTCCACATAGCAATACCCAGCCAGTAGGCTATGTGCTATATGTCAGCAGACAGCGTGTCAGACAGAACATACAAAGGTGCTATCTAGAACCTAAAAAGGTTATTTGGCTGTCCCCATAGGAGAACCCTTCGAATAAATATTTTTGGTTCCAGGTAGAACCCTTTCCACAAAGGATTTACCAGGTAGAACCCTTTTGGGTTTCAGGTAGAATGGAACCCAAAAGGGTTGTATCTGGTCAGTCCTTTGTGGAAAGGGTTCTACCTGGAACCAAAAAGGGTTCTACCTGGAACCAAAAAGGGTTCTACCTGGAACCAAAAAGGGTTCTCCTATGGGGACAGCAGTAACATGAGAGACATGTCCAGGACTGAACTAGCTAGACCAGGTGGTAACATGAGAGACATGTCCAGGACTGACCTAGCGAGACGTGTTAGATCAACAAACTGTACTTTAAGCAAACATGTTCGGCTTACTCCTCTCTCTCTCTCTCTCTCTCTCTCTCTCTCTCTCTCTCTCTCTCTCTCTCTCTCTCTCTCTCTCTCTCTCTCTCTCTCTCTCTCTCTCTCTCTCTCTCTCTCTCTCTCTCTCTCTCTCTCTCTCTCTCTCTCTGTTTACATTGTCAAAGCAAATTAAATAGATCATAAACAAAAGTGAAATAAACAAAACATGTACAGTAAACATTACCCTCACAAAAGTTCCAAAATAGTAAAGACATTCTCATGATTTCGTTGGGTCTAATTGTGTTGCTGTCCTGGGGCTCTGTGGGGTCTGTTTGTGTTTGTGAACAGAGCCCCAGGACCAGCTTGCTTAGGGGGCACTTCTCCAGGTTCATTTCTCTGTAGGTGATGGCTTGGGAATCGCTTCCTTTTAGGTGGTTGTAGAATTTAACGGCTCTTTCCTGGATTTTGATCATTACCGGGTATCGGCCTAATTCTGTTCTGCATGCATTATTTGGTGTTTTTCGTTGTACACAGAGGATATTTTTGCAGAATTCTGCATGCAGAGTCTCAATTTGGTGTTTGTCCCATTTTGTGAATTATTGGTTGGTGAGCGGACCCCAGACCTCACAACCATAAAGGGCAATGGGTTCTAGAACTGATTCAAGTATTTTTTGCCAGATCCTAATTGGTATGTCGAATTTTATGTTCCTTTTGATGGCATAGAAGGTCCTTCTTGCCTTGTCTCAGATCGTTCACAGCTTTGTGGAAGTTACCTGTGGCGCTGATGTTTAGGCCAAGGTTTGTATAGTTTATTGTGTGCTCTAGGGCAACGGTGTCTAGATGGAATTTTTATTTGTGGTCCTGGCAACTGGACCTTTTTTGGAACACCATTATTTTTATCTTACTGAGATTTACTGTCAGGACACAGGTCTGACAGAATCTGTGCAGAAGATCTAGGTGCTGCTGTAGGCCCTCCTTGGTTGGGGACAGAAGCACCAGATCATCAGCAAACAGTAAACATTTGACTTCAGATTCTAGTAGGGTGAGGCTGGGTGCTGCAGACTGTTCTAGTGCCCTCACCAATTCGTTGATATATATGTTGAAGAGGGACATTTGCTCAGTACATTGTTTTCGCTGAGGAAATGTACGAGTCTGCTGTTAATGATAATGCAAGGGATTTTCCCAAGGTTGCTGTTGACGCATATCCCACGGTAGTTATTGGGGTCAAATTTGCCTCCACTTTTGTGGATTGGGGTGATCAGTCCTTGGTTCCAAATATTGGGGAATATGCCAGAGCTGAGGATGATGTTAAAGAGTTTAAGTATAGCCAATTGGAATTTGTGGTCTGTATATTTTGTCATTTCATTTAGGATACCATCAACCCTACATGCCTTTTTGGATTGGAGGGTTTGTATTTTGTCCTGTAGTTCTTTCAATGTAATTGGAGAATCCAGTGGGTTCTGGTAGTCTTTAATAGTTGATTCTAAGATTTGTATTACTCTGTTAGTAACACCGCTACAAAACACTCCCAATACCCCATCCTCTCAGATACAGTCCTGTCCACCTCACTCCTCACAGACCACTAGCCTGTATTTATTACCTACTACCGGCCTCCCTGGCTCTTTCAAAGCACGTTTTATCATTGGAAAAGGATAGGACAATTATTTGAATGATAACTGTGTTTCTAGCTAGCCGGGCCCAGGAGATAGCTGTGATGTATGGTGCTGCTGCGAGGCCAGGAGAGAAGAGGAGAGGAGAGAGGTTATTTTTCTCCTGGTGACAGACTGATGGAACAGGGGAGATAGCAACCTGAGGCCTTGCTGCACTCCAGCCACACACTTAACACTGGGGCACAGGACAGAAGGAGCTAACTGATAGAGGAACCTGGAAATGGACAAATTGAAAAGCTTATCTACCAACCCAGGCATTTAGTCTCACCAGGAGACATACAAACTGTTTCTTTCTTGAACATTTACATATCTCAAATTCTCACCAAGCTAAGCATTTACATAAGTATCTCCCATTTCAAACCGGATGGACATCATGAAAATGATCGGAGAGGTTGAGAGTAGAAGAAGTTCAGGAGAAAAAAACAAACAAAATATAATTATTGTAAAATTGACTGTGTCCATAAAATGTATATAGTAAGTATAAGCTGGAAGTAGAGGCCTAAGCATTGTTGTTCACTAGTTTACTCCAATTAGGGAAAGGGTGGTGGGGTTGGAAAGTAATAAAGGGGAATATATATTTTTTAAAGGATATGTATGTATGTATGTATGTATGTATGTATGTATGTATGTATGTATGTATGTATGTATGTATGTATGTATGTATGTATGTATGTATGTATGTATGTACAGTGGGGAGAACAAGTATTTGATACACTGCCGATTTTGCAGGTTTTCCTACTTACAAAGCATGTAGAGGTCTGTAATTTTTATCATAGGTACACTTCAACTGTGAGAGACGGAATCTAAAACAAACATCCAGAAAATAAAATTGTATGATTTTTAAGTAATTAATTTGCATTTTATTGCATGACATAAGTGTTTTGCAAGACACCAATTTTGCAAGTTCTCCCACTTAAAAAGATGAGAGAGGCCTGTAATTTTCATCATAGGTACACGTCAACTATGACAGACAAATTGAGAATTTTCTTTACAGAAAATCACATTGTAGGATTTTTTATGAATTTATTTGCAAATTATGGTGGAAAATAAGTATTTGGTCACCTACAAACAAGCAAGATTTCTGGCTCTCACAGACCTGTAACTTCTTCTTTAAGAGGCTCCTCTGTCCTCCACTCGTTACCTGTATTAATGGCACCTGTTTGAACTTGTTATCAGTATAAAAGACACCTGTCCACAACCTCAAACAGTCACACTCCAAACTCCACTATGGCCAAGACCAAAGAGCTGTCAAAGGACACCAGAAACAAAATTGTAGACCTGCACCAGGCTTGGAAGACTGAATCTGCAATAGGTAAGCAGCTTGGTTTGAAGAAATCAACTGTGGGAGCAATTATTAGGAAATGGAAGACATACAAGACCACTGATAATCTCCCTCGATCTGGGGCTTCACGCAAGATCTCACCCCGTGGGGTCAAAATGATCACAAGAACGGTGAGCAAAAATCCCAGAACCACACAGGGGGACCTAGTGAATGACCTGCAGAGAGCTGGGACCAAAGTAACAAAGCCTACCATCAGTAACACACTACGCCGCCAGGGACTCAAATCCTGCAGTGCCAGACGTGTCCCCCTGCTTAAGCCAGTACATGTCCAGGCCCGTCTGAAGTTTGCTAGAGTGCATTTGGATGATCCAGAAGAGGATTGGGAGAATGTCATATGGTCAGATGAAACCAAAATAGAACTTTTTGGTAAAAACTCAACTCGTCGTGTTTGGAGGACAAAGAATGCTGAGTTGCATCCAAAGAACACCATACCTACTGTGAAGCATGGGGGTGGAAACATCATGCTTTGGGGCTGTTTTTCTGCAAAGGGACCAGGACGACTGATCCGTGTAAAGGAAAGAATGAATGGGGCCATGTATCGTGAGATTTTGAGTGAAAACCTCCTTCCATCAGCAAGGGCATTGAAGATGAAACGTGGCTGGGTCTTTCAGCATGACAGTGATCCCAAACACACCGCCCGGGCAACGAAGGAGTGGCTTCGTAATAAGCATTTCAAGGTCCTGGAGTGGCCTAGCCAGTCTCCAGATCTCAACCCCATAGAAAATCTTTGGAGGGAGTTGAAAGTCTGTGTTGCCCAGCGACAGCCCCAAAACATCACTGCTCTAGAGGAGATCTGCATGGAGGAATGGGCCAAAATACCAGCAACAGTGTGTGAAAACCTTGTGAAGACTTACAGAAAACGTTTGACCTGTGTCATTGCCAACAAAGGGTATATAACAAAATATTGAGAAACTTTTGTTATTGACCAAATACTTATTTTCCACCATAATTTGCAAATAAATTCATTAAAAATCCTACAATGTGATTTTCTGGAAAGAAAATTCTCATTTTGTCTGTCATAGTGTACCTATGATGAAAATTTATAATATGCCATTTTAGCAGACGCTTTTATCCAAAGCGACTTACAGTCGTGCGTGCATACATTTTTGTGTAATTACAGGCCTCTCTCATCTTTTTAAGTGGGAGAACTTGCACAATTGGTGGCTGACTAAATACCTTTTTTCCCCACTGTATATATGTATAAATGTATATGTATGTATATATATATATATGTATATATATATATATATATATATATATATATATATATATATATATATATATAAAAACATGGGGGATTGGAAGTGATGCAGACAATTACATTGATGGAAGTTACAATCTATCTGCAATATTAAGCTGATCTACCCCCTAAAAAAATTAAAAATAATACAAAAGTATCTCCCATTTCAACCAGTTAGCCACCCGGTGTGACAATAGTTTTGTTTACTTTAATTCACAATGTTGTGTTCTGTCCTGTTATGAATCACAAATAGGAAATGGAATTGAGTGTGTTATTGTGTGGGTTTTTGAATTGCCTCTATTGTCTGTTGTTTTCTGTTGTTCTACAGAGGCTGGAGGAGGACTGTCCTGCCATGCCCCATGCCTGTAGCTGTTCTCAGGACAGTAAAGGACCTCCTGGACCCACGGGACCCCCCGTAAGTCCTACTACTGTCTTTATTTACTGTCTTAGGGAACAGGGTGCCGTTTTAACACAGCCTCAACTCTCCTCTCTATTGGTTAGTGTTTTATGCAGCAGCTAGTCTTGCTGGGGTCCCTACTAAATAAACACGATACAAAACAATCCTAGACAGAAACAACACCCAGAGACATAATTTCTCCAGTGTGCCGTCAAGCAGGCAGGAAAAGAGACTGCAGGGGCCGACAGAAGGAAATCCAAAAGTACATTTGGTGAAACATTCCCGGTCTGGGGAGGGTCAATGTCATACAGTACTGTGGACGTGTCTCCGCCACAGGTGGACATTGTAAGGGGAAGGACCCCAACAGAGTGAGAGTCTTCATACATTCTGCTGGAGAGGGAGGGAGGGAGGGAGGGAGGGAGGGAGGGAGAGAGAGAGAGAACCGGTTCCAGAGCCACTACGGGGCCAACACTGTATCAACAAACAGACATGTTTGAGAAAGTCATTATATGGATATCGATTTATCAAAGTAGATTAGTCCTCTCTCTACTGTCTACACATGCACATTTCCAGTTTCCATATCCATATGTTCCAGGTGGAGCCTATAGGCAGAGTTTAAAATCACAATGGAGAAAGATTTAATCTGAGGTTCCTCTATAGCCATCCTCTTTATGTTTATGTGGTCGTTGGCTCTGATCACTGTTGAACTACTAAACCCTTGTTATAACATTAAAGCTGTACGGGAGTTAAAGTGGGGCTTTATTAAGACACAATAATCCTTGCTGAACGTGTTGAACCCATAGTAAAACTGTTCCTGCCCTTAATTCTATTATTCTTCAGTGTGTCTTCAATCACTGATATTATTGTAACAGACTGGGCGTGTGAAGTACGTTAATCAAATGCACTTGTCCTGCCTCTGCTATCATAGCCTCCAGCCATAGGAACGATTAGTACCTGCCTCCACGTCCCCACAGGGGTGCCATTAAGGCAAACACAGGAAGAGGAAGGAGGCCATTGAGGCCGGATGGGACAATTACCTCCAGATGCCTTCATCAGTCAGTCAGTCAGAGCAGAGTAGGGAGGGACAGGGAGGGACAGGGAGGGGAGGGACAGGCCTGGGACCTGGGTCAACCCCAGTAGCCAGTGTCTCCATCTGTATAGGACAGCACAGTAAACACAGTTCTCAGTTCTGTATTTTATAAAAGGAAAAGACAGTAGCCCCAACCTCTGTCCCCCGATGCAGTACATGTATTCATTTAACCAACGTTTCAACTACAAGCTGCCTTCATCAGGGTTCCAGATGAAGGGTTTACAGCATGATTCCCATTCAGATGTACAGTATGGTTATCATGGTGTTTATGGTGTCCTTCCTTCCTTCCTTCCTTCCTTCCTTCCTTCCTTCCTTCCTTCCTTCCTTCCTTCCTTCCTTCCTTCCTTCCTTCCTTCCTTCCTTCCTTCCTTCCAGGGAGGTGCTGGTATAAGAGGGGCCAGAGGAAATCAAGGGGAGCCAGGCAATGTGGTAAAGTATACTATTCACCCTCCATCACACTATGCTGCTCAGTGCTTACACAGGGTGTGTCCCAAATGGGACCCTGTTCTCTGTATAGTGTACTACGTTTGATCAGGGCTCTGGTGAAAAGAAGTGCACTACATTGGGAATAGGGTGCCATTTGGGACACAGACTGGAGGGACTCCATCACAATACAGCGTAGTGTTTCCACAGTAACACATACTGGGGGGACTTCATCACAATGCAGCTCAGTGTTTCCACAGTAACACATACTGGGGGAACTCCATCACAATGCAGCTCAGTGTTTCCACAGTAACACATACTGGGGGACTCCATCACAATGCAGCTCAGTGTTTCCAGAGTAACACATACTGGAGGGACTCCATCACAATGCAGCTCAGTGTTTCCACAGTAACACATACTGGGGGGACTCCATCACAATGCAGCTCAGAGTTTCCACAGTAACACATACTGGAGTGACTCCATCCCAATACAGCTCAGTGTTTCCACAGTAACACATACTGGGGGGACTCCATCACAATGCAGCTCAGTGTTTCCACAGTAACACATACTGGGGGAACTCCATCACAATGCAGCTCAGTGTTTCCACAGTAACACATACTGGGGGGACTCCATCACAATGCAGCTCAGTGTTTCCACAGTAACACATACTGGAGTGACTCCATCCCAATACAGCTCAGTGTTTCCACAGTAACACATACTTGGGGGACTCCATCACAATGCAGCTCAGTGTTTCTACAGTAACACATACTGGGGGGACTCCATCACAATGCAGCTCAGTGTTTCCACAGTAACACATACTGGAGGGACTCCACCACAATGCAGCTCAGTGTTTCCACAGTAACACATACTGGGGGGACTCCATCACAATGCAGCTCAGTGTTTCCACAGTAACACATACTGGAGGGACTCCATCCCAATACAGCTCAGTGTTTCCACAGTAACACATACTTGGGGGACTCCATCACAATGCAGCTCAGTGTTTCCACAGTAACACATACTGGGGGGACTCCATCACAATGCAGCTCAGTGTTTCCACAGTAACACATACTGGAGGGACTCCATCACAATGCAGCTCAGTGTTTCCACAGTAACACATACTGGGGGGACTCCATCACAATGCAGCTCAGTGTTTCCACAGTAACACATACTGGGGGGACTCCATCACAATGCAGCTCAGTGTTTCCACAGTAACACATACTGGAGGGACTCCATCACAATGCAGCTCAGTGTTTCCACAGTAACACATACTGGGGGGACTCCATCACAATACAGCTCAGTGTTTCCACAGTAACACATACTGGGGGGACTCCATCACAATGCAGCTCAGTGTTTCAACAGTAACACATACTGGAGGGACTCCATCACAATGCAGCTCAGTGTTTCCACAGTAACACATACTGGGGGGACTCCATCACAATACAGCTCAGTGTTTCCACAGTAACACATACTGGGGGGACTCCATCACAATGCAGCTCAGTGTTTCCACAGTAACACATACTGGAGGGACTCCACCACAATGCAGCTCAGTGTTTCCACAGTAACACATACTGGGGGGACTCCATCACAATGCAGCTCAGTGTTTCCACAGTAACACATACTGGAGTGACTCCATCCCAATACAGCTCAGTGTTTCCACAGTAAAACATACTGGGGGGACTCCATCACAATGCAGCTCAGTGTTTCCACAGTAACACATACTGGGGGGACTCCATCACAATGTAGCTCAGTGTTTCCACAGTAACACATACTGGGGGACTCCATCACAATGCAGCTCAGTGTTTCCACAGTAACACATACTGGAGGGACTCCACCACAATGCAGCTCAGTGTTTCCACAGTAACACATACTGGGGGGACTCCATCACAATGCAGCTCAGTGTTTCCACAGTAACACATACTGGAGTGACTCCATCCCAATACAGCTCAGTGTTTCCACAGTAACACATACTTGGGGGACTCCATCACAATGCAGCTCAGTGTTTCCACAGTAACACATACTGGGGGGACTCCATCACAATGCAGCTCAGTGTTTCCACAGTAACACATACTGGAGGGACTCCACCACAATGCAGCTCAGTGTTTCCACAGTAACACATACTGGGGGGACTCCATCACAATGCAGCTCAGTGTTTCCACAGTAACACATACTGGAGGGACTCCATCCCAATACAGCTCAGTGTTTCCACAGTAACACATACTTGGGGGACTCCATCACAATGCAGCTCAGTGTTTCCACAGTAACACATACTGGGGGGACTCCATCACAATACAGCTCAGTGTTTCCACAGTAACACATACTGGAGGGACTCCATCACAATGCAGCTCAGTGTTTCAACAGTAACACATACTGGAGGGACTCCATCACAATGCAGCTCAGTGTTTCCACAGTAACACATACTGGGGGGACTCCATCACAATACAGCTCAGTGTTTCCACAGTAACACATACTGGGGGGACTCCATCACAATGCAGCTCAGTGTTTCCACAGTAACACATACTGGAGGAACTCCATCCCAATACAGCTCAGTGTACATGTAACAGTGTTGCTTCCGTCCCTCTCCTCGCCCTTACCTGGGCTTGAACCAGGGACCCTCTGCACACATCGACAACAGTCACCCTCGAAGCACCGTTACCCGTCGCTCCACAAAAGCCGCGGCCCTTGCAGAGCAAGGGAAACAACTATTTCAAGGTCTCAGAGCGAGTGACGTCACCAATTGAAATGCTACTAGCGCACACCGCTAACTAGCTAGCCATTTCACACCGGTTACATACAGAACATGACATAGACTGTCCAGGTGAATCCATGTGAAAGCTATGATCCCTTATTGATGTCACTTGTTAAATCCACTTCAATCAGTGTAGATGAAGGGGAGGAGACAGGTTAAAGAAGGATTTTTAAGTCTTCAGACAATTGAGACATTGATTGTGTATGTGTGCCATTCAGAGGGTAAATGGGAAAGACAAAATATTTAAGTGCCTTTGAACGGGTTATGGCAGTAGGTGCCAGGCGCACCGGTTTGTGTCAAGAACTGCACCGCTGCTGGTTTTTTCACGCTAAACCGTTTCCCGTGTGTATCAAGAATGGTCCTCCACCCAAAAGACATCCAGCCAATTTGACACAACTGTGGGAAGCATTGAAGTCAACATGGGGGGGGGGGATACTCAATATTAGGAAGGTGTTCTTAATGTTTTGTATGTGATAGGTGATTTGAAGGAGTCAGGCGCAGTAGGGTAAATCACAGAATACAGAGTTTAGAGTTACGCAGGATAGCGTCAAACAGTCCAGTGCGCAAATCATGCGCACTGGAACAAAACAGGCACACAGGGAAAATATACCCTGGCAATACAAAAAACACGGAGCTCCTCTCTCCTCACATTAAACAATCACCCACAGGGACAAGGGGGGCAGAGGGAAAAATTATACATGTACTAATGAGGGGATATGAACCAGGTGTGTGTAATAGACAAGACAAAACAAATGGAATGATGAGATGAGGAGCGGCAGTGGCTGGAAGGCCGGTGACGACGAACACCGAAGTCTTCCCGAACCAGGAGAGAAGGCAGCTTCGGAGGAAGCCGTGACATTGTAGCAGCTCAGTGCTTCAACAGTAACACATACTCTAGCTACAGTATGTGAGGGGCCACCCAGAACTTGGAACATAAAGAATACGATGGAATGTCTTCCAAAAAAATTGCCTGAAACAACGGCCGAGATGTGGAAATACATAAACATGCAAAAACTGTTATTTTTGGAGGATGTCACTGTTTTCACATACTAAGTAAACCTTGCCGTGTCATTCTTGCTTTATGCCAGCAGTCTTCATGTTGAAGCCAAGAGAGGTTTGTATAGGTTATAGTTAAACAGGATCATATTATAGCTTATTTGGACTGTAGTTTTAGGAGTCACTGAAACTTTGTTATTCCAGTTCTCTCTGTGTCTGACTCAGACCTGGGTTCAAATACTATTTGAAATAATTTCAAATACTACAGCTGTGCTCGATTGAACTGGCCTGTTGCAATGGAACTAATTATAAAAGTGCTAACCCCGCCCACCTGGCATTCAAACCCCGCCCACCTGGCATTCAAAGTATTTTAAAGATTTTAAATAGTGTTTGAACCCAGGTTTGGTATTTTTTTTCGGCATGGGGCAGTCCCCTCTCTCCGTCTGTATGACTGCTTTATCAGCCTCTATAGCTGCATGCTTCGGCCCCTCCAGTCCCTCTGCTACAACCCAGTTTCACGCTCGCAGCTCGCTAACATAGTTACAACAGATGTGAACGGCGAGGCCATGCTAGGAACAGATTGCGTTATGGTGCCAAACAAACCCAACACAGGACGGCTGTAATCTCATTTCAAATGTACTGTTGGGTAATGGCTAAAATGCGCCCTGATTTGCACCCTATTCCCTATATAGTGCACTACTTTTGACCAGAGCCCTATGGTGCCATTTGGGACACAACCTAAATCGATTTCCTAGAGCACAGTCCCCAATGGAAACTCCATGCTAGAGTATCCTCGGAGAACAGTCGTGTGGGCTACCCGCTGTACTTTGTCTTAACTTTTATGAATATCACATTTATGTGTGGCGCGAGGGACCCAAGGCAATGGCATTGTGTTTCAGAAGGAAGGCTGACAGGCAGTAGCTCTATAAACCTGATGTCCTAACTTGGATGTTGAAGACATATTTATCACCAGAGTGAAGACCTAACAAACTTGTAGTTAAATTCCATTTTATGTCATGCGATAAACAGGGCGGTTAATCACTCTGTTGTTGTAACACTTTACATTAAGGTGTGCTTTATGAATGTGTTCTAAAGGTTTTTAAGTCGTTTATAGACTATTAATCAGTTTATTTGTTTATATATAGTTTATGAATCAGTAGTAAACAGTCATGAGTCATTGGTTAACATTGTGTGATTTAATAAATGGTCTGTTGTTCTTCAGGGGCCTCAAGGACTAGTTGGTGATAAAGGTCCTCCAGGACCACAGGGCCCTCCTGGTCCTCAAGGGCCTAGTGGACATTCCATCCAGGGACCACCGGTAAGATATGATATATGACCTATAACCCTAACCCTGGTCCTGAGGGGTCTAGTGGACATTCCATCCAGGGACCACCGGTAAGATGTGATATATGACCTATAACCCTGGTCCTCAAGGGCCTAGTGGACATTCCATCTAGGGACCACCGGTAAGATATGATATATGACCTATAACCCTAACCCTGGTCCTGTGGGGCCTAGTGGACATTCCATCCAGGGACCACCGGTAAGATATGATATATGACCTATAACCCTGGTCCTCAAGGGCCTAGTGGACATTCCATCTAGGGACCACCGGTAAGATATGATATATGACCTATAACCCTAACCCTGGTCCTCAAGGACCTAGTGGACATTCGATCCAGGGACCACCGGTAAGATATGATATATGACCTATAACCCTAACCCTGGTCCTGAGGGGCCTAGTGGACATTCCATCCAGGGACCACCGGTAAGATATGATATATGACCTATAACCCTAACCCTGGTCCTGAGGGGTCTAGTGGACATTCCATCCAGGGACCACCGGTAAGATATGATATATGACCTATAACCCTAACCCTGGTCCTGAGGGGTCTAGTGGACATTCCATCCAGGGACCACCGGTAAGATATTATATATGACCTATAACCCTAACCCTGGTCCTGAGGGGTCTAGTGGACATTCCATCCAGGGACCACCGGTAAGATACAGTACATATCATATCTTATGTTCATATATATACACTCAGAGTATATATGAACATAAGATATGATACAGTATATAACCTGTATATGAACACACATTTTTGCCTTTGGTTAAACTGTGTGCCGCATATGAATAATGTACAGTCAATAATTTACAAACCATTCCACCAACCCACTGGCTTTGTATGAAATCACAAAATGACAAAGGAATGAATGATTCAGAGGAAGTAGTTTTTCTGGTGTCCGTTTCTCTTTCAGGGTGGTAATGGTGAAAAGGGAGAGAAAGGAGATATTGGTTTCCCAGGACCTCAGGTGAGTAAAGACACACATTCCTCAGCTCCATTTTATTTTCCTCTCCTGACTCCCACAGTTACCCACTGTGTTGTGTTGTGACTAGTGATTACTACCTCCACAGAGACACTGTGTTGAGACTAGTGATTACTACCTCCACAGAGACACTGTGTTGTGACTAGTGATTACTACCTCCACAGAGACACTGTGTTGTGACTAGTGATTACAACCTCCACAGAGACACTGTGTTGTGACTAGTGATTACTACCTCCACAGAAACACTGTGTTGAGACTAGTGATTACTACCTCCACAGAGACACTGTGTTGAGACTAATGATTACTACCTCCACTGACTGGAAAACATATTCTAGTCATAGATCAACCTTCCATTGACTGGAAAACCTATTCTAGTCATAGATCAACCTTCCACTGACTGGAAAACCTATTCTAGTCATAGATCAACCTTCCACTGACTGGAAAACCTATTCTAGTCATAGATCAACCTTCCACTGACTGGAAAACCTATTGTAGTCATATATTAACCTTCCACTGACTGGAAAACCTATTCTAGTCATAGATCAACCTTCCTCTGACTGGAAAACCTATTCTAGTTATAGATTAACCTTCCACTGACTGGAAAACCTACTCTGGTCATAGATTAACCTTACACTGACTGGAAAACATATTCTAGTCATAGATCAACCTTCCACTCACTGGAAAACCTAAAACCTATTTCTATGTCCTCTTTTGTACCATTTGTGGTGGAGGAGTCAGGACTTTCTATGTGCTGTTTTTGTCCCTTTGTGGTGGAGGAGAAGGGAGAGAAGGCCACAGACATGACAGGTCATCCCAGATACATCAGACAAGGAAAGGTTGATGTCCATTGTCCAGACTACTCTCAACCTTTCATTCTACTCTTAGAAATACATGTGGCCCAGGATCCAAAATACACTTTTGATAGATGGCCTAAACTCAACTTCTACAGCATTATTCCAAGAAGAGGATTTACTGGAACGGGATAGGCATGAAAACCTTGTGATTATCCTACCCAAGTAGCAATCCAAATACAATCCAAGTAGTGAGCGGAAGAGAATATCATGTCGCACATTAACTACACAAAACATGGAATTGCTCATTTGCCTCTGGCCTTGTCCATGTCTTTTACACAGATCGATGTGTCCTTCACATAATCATTCAGAAACACATACTTACTAAATTCCAAGTAAATACCTTATTCAACTGGTTTTACATGTCATATATGACATCAAACAAATTTTACACATCACCAGCAACAGTTTCTTTTTGAATTTGAATCCATACATTCTGACTGTTCTGTTTCCACTAACGACTGGTTAAAGCCAAGGTCCCCTGGGGCTGTTTCCACGACTTTGAAATAATATTATCCTGTGACTAGCTGCCAACATCCACAAGGCCTTGCCAGGGTATAACAAACCCATCCAAGGCCCACTGTAGAGAGAGGGTGTCAGGCAAGGACCAGACAGGCTAGTCTGTAACAATAACTGTAATCAGACTGGTTGGCATCTTCCAATAAACAACAGTGATAAGGAGATAAGAATAGAGATATTGCAGGGATAAGTCAACTTGGTTCTGTGTTGGCGGTTTAACGGCATCATCCCTGCCCCACTGGACCCTGGATTCAAATCCACGTCACAACACTGCAACATATTCCAGAAGCTAGCTCCTAGTGGCATGTCAGGGGAATTGCCGTAGGGTCGCCAAAATATATTTACATCATTTAGCAGACGCTCTTATCCAGAGCGACTTACAGTTAGTGAATACATCTTTTTTTATACTGGCCCCCCGTGGGAATCGAACCCACAACCCTGGCGTTGCAAACGCCATGCTCTATCAACTGAGCTACATCCCTGCCGGCCATTCCCTCCCCTACCCTGGACGAATTGTGCGCCGCCCATGAGTCTCCCGGTCGCGGCCGGCTGCGACAGAGCCTGGATTCGAACCAGGATCTCTAGTGGCACAGTTAGCACTGCGATGCAGTGCCTTAGACCACTGCGCCACTCAGGAGACAGATATAAAATAAAATAACAATTAAGAGGACAGATTATTGTGTGGGACAGTATACAAATAAAAATTAAACAATTTTATTGAGTAAATGTATTTATTGGTTTCTTTTCATTTTGATAGGAGATGAAAATGTAAGAATTGAAGGTTATTTGTTGATGTAAAAATCAAAATGTACAGAGTTTAAGGTTGTGTCATTAGATTTGGGGTAGGGTGGGATCGGAAGAAATTCTGCCGGAAAAAATGGGATCACAGCTAAAAAAAGTTAGAATACCACTGACCTAGCTTGACCTAACTGCTGCATTGACAGTCAATACAGCTCCAGTAGGGTCTTTCTCTTTACAAGGCACTGTGCCATCAATAAAAGGGCACGATGCCCCTCGCCATACTTACATGTAGATACAAAGTAATACTGCGTTTTGTCAGAACCCCTAAGAGTATACAGTATATGGGGTTCTTCTGGAAGGTACCTTCAAGGACCTGCTGTGATCTACAGCAGCCACAGAGAATATGGCTGCATCCCAAATGGCACCCTATTCCCTGAGTGGTGCAGGTAGTGTGCTGCATAGGTAAAAGGGTGCCATTTGGGACGCACACCATCATATCATCCATTACAGAGCTATTTTCCTCTCTCTGTCTCTCACCACCACCAGCCACAATATGCAGTAAATACAATATAACCCCTGTCATGAGCTCTCCCCTCCTCTCAGTTTCAACCTGACAGTGAAAAATGCACGGATAGCCACTTCAATGAATAGCAAAGGATGTGTGTCTGAGTGGTGATGGTAGTGGTGATGGTAGGGGATGGTGGTAGACTGGGGGAGGGGGTATGATTGAAACTATGTTACTTCACAGATGTCTAACAGATGCATTGAGTAGCACCCCTTCCCTACCATTCTCAGTCTCTAGGGGTTGATGGTGGTCTGGCCGGTGGTAGAGAGCACCAGAGTGACTGGTAGGGTCTGGCCGGTGGTAGAGAGCACCAGAGTGACTGGTAGGGTCTGGCCGGTGGTAGAGAGCACCAGAGTGACTGGTAGGGTCTGGCCGGTGGTAGAGCGCACCAGAGTGACTGGTAGGGTCTGGCCGGTGGTAGAGAGCACCAGAGTGACTGGTAGGGTCTGGGCGGTGGTAGAGAAAAAGGAACACAATCTGTTGGCCTTGAAGCGTCTGCTCTCTGCCTGTCTCTTCCTAGCCGCTACCACATCTCTCAGGGCCAGGATGGGGACTGTGTGTGTGTATAGGTGACAGGGAAAATATCAGAGCTGGTTGTTAGTGCCAGGATCTGGTCTTACAACACAACATTAATCTCTCCTCTCCTCTCCTCTCCTCTCCTCTCCTCTCCTCTCCTCTCCTCTCCTCTCCTCTCCTCTCCTCTCCTCTCCTCTCCTCTCCTCTCCTCTCCTCTCCTCTCCTCTCCTCTCCTCTCCTCTCCTCTCCTCATAACATCCCCACCTTTCATTACTAGGCTTTACAACCACTCTTGTAATGTTGTGGCAAAAATATACATATTTTTAACCTCATAGCTAAGTTATGATTATGTTTGGAATGGGATGGGTGAGTTGTAGGAGACTGGATACACACAGCAGAGCTTCAGCAGGTGTTGAGATGTTCACCATTCAGTCTGAATTAATAAAGTTTATCATGTTGTAAATGAGATGTTCACCATTCAGTCTGAATTAATAACGTTTCTCATGTTGTAAATGAGATGTTCACCATTCAGTCTGAATTAATTAGGTTTCTCATGTTGTAAATGAGATGTTCACCATTCAGTTTGAATTAATAAGGTTTCTCATGTTGTAAATGAGATGTTCACCATTCAGTCTGAATTAATACGTTTTCTCATGTTGTAAATTAGATGTTCACCATTCAGACTGAATTAATAACGTTTCTCATGTTGTAAATGAGATGTTCACCATTCAGTCTGAATTAATAAGGTTTCTCATGTTTAAATCACTTTGACTCTGTGTTTTGTTATTTTGTTTGCAGGGTATTGGTGGATCTCCTGGCGGACCAGGAAGAGATGGACAAGTTGGACACAGGGTAACAGTCTATTCGTGTTGTTCGACTTACAGATCGATTATTTGTATTATGTATTCTATGTATATTCTGTTCGTATGACCTATGACCTGCTCAATGCATGAGCACCCTGAGCTCTTTAGCTTAGTTTTATGGTTCCCATCTAATATTAATATTAAAGCCAAATAGTTGTTTCCATATTTTGAAGCCCATAATTCTGTTTCCTTCCTCACACGAACATAACACTGAAGTTTTTATGCCACGAAGCTTTAAATCACTGGTTGAAAGCTCATGAGATGTTTACAGAATGCTGTTTTTATTTCCCTATGAATCCATTTTATGTCTCATACTCTGATAGCACGTGAATAGATGTGTTGATATCGAACCTTCGTAATACACATTTTTATCCCAAAGACTGAAGAAAGCAACTTATGTGACATTAAGTCAACTCATTCCCAATGATGTTACCATATGATTTTCACTTTTCAACATACAGTAGATCTCCATCAGAATCTGCTTTAGTATCACACAAGCTTCTGCACTGATCGAACAGATACAGAAAAGAACACCGTAGTATGAAGTGATATGGAATCTCCATCTTGTTATCCACACATGGCCGGCTCCTCAACGACGGCCATAAGCTGACTGAGCACATTTGACCCCTCTAAGATCCTCTAAGATCTTGTAAGATTGTATTCAAACCACTACAGCTCTTTCTATGATTCTCAGGGGTCAAAACTGCTATCTAGATTTATACATGCCATGGATAATGATGGTGACGATGATGATGCTGCTGCTTACAGCTAAAATGTTATAAATCATCTTAATTTTCATAAATAATGGAACACTTTACTGTATCGTAAATGATAGTGCCAGATTGTTCCATTCACAAGACTGTAATATTGGCCAGTTGCCAAAGACTCTGATGGAATATACTTAACTGTACACCTCAGAGCAATACATCTGTGAATGTAGAGGGTGGTCTGATATACGTAACTGTACACCTCAGAGCAATACATCTGTCAATGTAGAGGGTGGTCTGATATACGTAACTGTACACCTCAGAGCAATACATCTGTAAATGTAGAGGACGGTCTGTGTTTGTAACATCTTTAAAGATGTGGGAACTGTACTTTTTTCTATTAAATCAGTTAGAGCAACACAGGACATAATTAATCATGATAGCCTTCTCCTCTGAATTAACTATCTGTGACTAAACAAGACCAGGGATTTCCGTAGCCATTATTCCTTGGAGAAGGTCCCATTTTTTGTGCGTTTAATTTACAGTCATCTCAGTTTGACACAGTTAGTTGACACTGTATGTGGACAGAAAGTGGCCTGCTTTTCTTGATTCTCCAGTGATAAACCACAGCTCTGGGTCAGCTCTTCTTTATGGACCCCTAGGCCCAGCTCCAGCCCCACTCCACAGCCCCTCTTGGCCTTCACTAGTCCCCATTCCAGCTCCACCCCTGCTTTCTGGCCTCTCCTCTAGCTACACTTGGCCTTCACAAGGCCTCACTCCAGAGCCTCGTTATGAGGTTTTACTGGGAGGTGTTTACTGCTTTTTACTGCTTGACTGGGGGTTGACTCCCACACTAGGGACTCTGGTCGTCCCACTCTGGCAAAGAGAATGGGCTTTGAAGCAGCCATGCTGAACTACAGAAAACCACAGAAAAGAGAATCCATAGCTCATTGATTAGTATTTGTGTTGGTTATGTGCCCTTGAGGAACACTTTCTCGAATTGGCTTGTCCTGAAATAGTCATTGGGTTGTAGTGCAACTTTCAGTTGGTTCAATGTTTCCAGTCAAGCGTCCGTTTAGTTGTGATGTAAACCTCGACAGACATTTGAAGCAAGGACAGGCACATGGTTGTTGGTATCACTCTGGCAATTTACAAGGAAATTGAAAATGACAATTTAACTTTTGGAAGTTAAAACCATGTCATGACAGGTTGCAGGAAACATTGTGTTTACGTTCCTTGTTTTCCGCCAGAGAACTTTATTCATGTTCACTCCAATCCAAATTATTATGTCATTCTATCTTTTTTAATCGAGTTGAACCGCTATCTAAGCAGATTTGGGATTGTCCTCAGTTGAATCATTGACTGGAGTCGCGCAACCATACGTGCTGCACCACAATAGCCTGGAGTACAAACTGAACATCGCTCTGTTTCACTATTATGAAACATTAATGAAATGGAGCGATATTTAGTTTGAATACCAGACTAGCACCATAATGCCTTCTCATCTGTTTTCCTACTTGACCCATTCTTCTGTGTGTCTGAAAGCTTTAGAATAAGGCTGGTGGGTTGATTACAGTTGTGCGGTTAGTAGCTGAAGGACTCTTACAGTTTGTGAAAGTAAGTGTGGATACGGTAGCCAGCTCCCAGAGGTCAGCCAGAGGTCAGCCAGACAAACATAACAAACCATTTAAGCGCTGACTAGCTTACTCTTACTGTACTCATTATCCTACTATCATCATTAGTGTTGTTGTGGAGGGTTTCAGGCTATTGGGTTTCAATTAAGAATCTCTGCAGAATTCATTGGTGTTTTGATAATGGAAGGTTATGTTCATGCTACTACTAACTGCATAAAGTGCAGTAGTTTATGTGTTGATCCTGTCTGTTCTGTTCTAAGGGCCTGCCTGGAAAAGCAGTAGTATGTGTTGATCCTGTCTGTTCTGTTCTAAGGGCCTGCCTGGGAAGGATGGACCACAAGGACAGCAGGGTACTACAGGCCCCGTCGTAAGTGCTGGGTTCAATTCCAATTCTTATCCATGCATGAAATGTACATAACTTGAGTTAACATGTAGTTTGTTGTTTCATCCTTGATCATTTGTCTCTTTACCAGGGCAGTCCTGGAGCACCCGGGGCCCCTGGTGGAAGTGGCTCTCCTGGACCGCTGGGAGACCAGGGACCACCTGTAAGTAAACCACCTGATATTCTTCCTTACATTTCTACACTTTGCTTTGAACCCTTGGTTGGTTGATTGACTCACCATCAGACCAACCAGGTCTGTTGAAAGAAGTTGATCAGGTTACTACAAGATTTGCATGGGTCAAAGTTTCCTGTCCTCTACCTGTCAATGATCACATATTCAGGGACCTTCCTTGGTCTTCCTACACAATGCCCTCTGTACTGTACATCCCGGAAATATATCTCTGCTTGTCATTTCAAATTACCTTAAAGCCATAGAAGCCATCTTGGACTGGAAGAGCTATATTGTTTATGGTGTCTTCAACGTTTCCATCTGTTGTTTATGGTGTCTTCAACGTCTCCATCTGTTGTTTATGGTGTCTTCAACGTCTCCATCTGTTGTTTATGGTGTCTTCAACGTCTCCATCTGTTGTTTATGGTGTCTTCAACGTCTCCATCTGTTGTTTATGGTGTCTTCAACGTCTCCATCTATAATGTCTCCTCTGCCTCCTGAAGCAGAGCGGAGGACCAGAGAGAGAGATAAGCGTGTGATGATGGGCTGAGGCTGGTGACAGTTAATTCAGCTGAATCCAGCCCATTCAGCCATTTCAGCCCTGGGCTAAAAGACAAGCACCGTTTGGCTCTGGAGCACACCATCAATCACAGACCTGGGGGACAGCAGAGAGAGAGAGAGATAGAGAGAGAGAGAGAGAGAGTGAGAGAGAGAGAGAGAGAGAGAGAGAGAGAGAGAGAGAGAGAGAGAGAGAGAGAGAGAGAGAGAGAGAGAGAGAGAGAGAGAGAGAGAGTGAGAGAGAGAGAGTGTGTGTGTGCGTATGTGTATGTGTGTGTGTGCGTGTGTGTGTGTACGTGCGTGGCTGACAGAGAGACCGAGGCTTTCACTGTTTCCCACACATCAAAAGAGCAACAGCCTTATCCCAGCTAGCTCTTCACATGAAACTCATTAGCCTGTGACCAGCTATATATCTGGCTCTTCACATGAAGATCATTAGCCTGTGACCAGCTAGATGTCTGGCTCTTCACATGAAGATCATTAGCCTGTGACCAGCTAGATGTCTGGCTCTTCATATGAAGATCATTAGCCGTGACCAGCTAGATATCTGGCTCTTCACATGAAGATCATTAGCCTGTGACCAGCTAGATATCTGGCTCTTCACATGAAGATCATTAACCTGTGACCAGCTAGATGTCTGGCTCTTCACATGAAGATCATTAGCCTGTGACCAGCTAGATATCTGGCTCTTCACATGAAGATCATTAGCCTGTGACCAGCTAGATGTCTGGCTCTTCACATGAAGATCATTAGCCTGTGACCAGCTAGATGTCTGGCTCTTCACATGAAGATCATTAGCCTGTGACCAGCTAGATGTCTGGCTCTTCATATGAAGATCATTAGCCTGTGACCAGCTAGATATCTGGCTCTTCACATGAAGATCATTAGCCTGTGACCAGCTAGATATCTGGCTCTTCACATGAAGATCATTAGCCTGTGACCAGCTGGATGTCTGGCTCTTCACATGAAGATCATTAGCCTGTGACCAGCTAGATATCTGGCTCTTCACATGAATATCATTAGCCTGTGACCAGCTAGATGTCTGGCTCTTCACATGAAGATCATTAGCCTGTGACCAGCTAGATGTCTGGCTCTTCACATGAAAATCATTAGCCTGTGACCAGCTAGATGTCTGGCTCTTCACATGAAGATCATTAGCCTGTGACCAGCTAGATATCTGGCGCGTCACATTAAGATCATTAGCCTGTGACCAGCTAGATGTCTGGCTCTTCACATGAAGATCATTAGCCTGTGACCAGCTAGATATCTGGCTCTTCACATGAAGATCATTAGCCTGTGACCAGCTAGATGTCTGGCTCTTCACATGAAGATCATTAGCCTGTGACCAGCTAGATGTCTGGCTCTTCATATGAAGATCATTAGCCTGTGACCAGCTAGATTTCTGGCTCTTCACATGAAGATCATTAGCCTGTGACCAGCTAGATATCTGGCTCTTCACATGAAGATCATTAGCCTGTGACCAGCTAGATATCTGGCTTTTCACATGAAGATCAGTAGCTTGTGACCAGCTAGATATCTGGCTATTCACATGAAGAACATTAGCCTGTGACCAGCTAGATATCTGGCTATTCATATGAAGATCATTAGCCTGTGAGAAACATCAAACCTTGGTTTTGTTTGGATTACAATCTGAGATGTTTGTGACTGTTTTATAAGGTTTAGCAACGTCAGCATCCATTATCTGGATGGATATGGTGGCAGCTGTTCGTGTTTCGTATTGTGCGCCACAAAGCAGTTGGATCTCCCATGTAGAAGTTCTCCCATGTGGCATATTATGGTCTCTCTCATGGTTCCTCTGTCATGTTTTCAAGGTTCTCTGTCCCATCCTCTTCTTGCTAAATAAAACCTTGTGCTTCACTTTAATCTGCTCACATTGTTGCAATAATAAACTGCCATGCATGTAGCCTACAGTAATATATGCTACTGAGATCGGGTGGTTTGCATAACCAGGTGCAAAATGTAGGCTATTAGAGGTATAGAGGTAATAATCATGCAAATATCCATCCTGAATAGAAGGGTGAAATGTTGTATTTGAAGCCTATTTGTAGCCTATCCGCAGTTTAAATCCGTATAGGCCTATATAGCCTACTGAACATTTATATTCTATTCTGTTTAAAATCTCCAAGCTGTGCAGAGTCCATACTGATACAACCAAACTAGTGGCGAACGAAGCATGTTTTATGGGTCAGACAAGTGCCACATATAAGACCTTCTGGTGTGTCCAACTGGCATTGTTTGGCCGCCTGCCACCACCACTGCTGCCTAGGGCAGAATGCTCCATAGAGGGAAAGTCCACTACTGCAGCTGGGCATAAAAAGGGGAGAAGGGAGAAAGGAGGACAAGAATGGGTGGCATAGCTGCCCTTTTCCACGGGTCTCAGGAGACCTCTAGTCTGACTGGCGGTGTGAGTGTGTGTCTTGTCAGGGTGGTTGTCATGGTGATGAGAGGTAGAGGATCAGCTAGGGGCCACTCTACCTCTCTCCTCCAGTGTCCACTCTTGGCATATTATTCCTGGAATATACTCTACACCTGACACACACACACTTACACACTTACACACACACACACACACACACACACACACGGTCAAGGTAGTCGATGCATGACTCCATGTTTCACAAAAGACTGAATGACCTCTCTCCTCAAATACTGTGGTCCAAGTTACATGCATGATATCAGAATCGTTAAATGGCCATCATATTTATTAGAGCTTTCTGTCTCTGGTGTCTAATGTGTTAGATCACATATGCATCCATTTGCTTTATGTGTTTGGCGAACGAAAACGGACAGCACACAATCCAGCAGGTTGTAAACCTCTGTAACAGTCACAGTGTTTCTACCACAGTGGACTTGGACAAGCGCTCCTAAACAGACATGCTTTTTTTCTTACAACTGTGAGTCAGAACAAAAGCACGTTGAAACTCAGGAGAAAAATGCCCATGAAGCTCTTCCTCCCATTACATTTCCAAAGCAGAGGGTGTTCATAATATCTCCTCTCTGTTACAGGGTTCTGCTGGTACCAAAGGGTGTTTATAATATCTCCTCTCTGTTACAGGGCTCTGCTGGTACCAAAGGGTGTTTATAATATCTCCTCTCTGTTACAGGGCTCTGCTGGTACCAAAGGGTGTTTATTTACATTTACATTTACGTCATTTAGCAGACGCTCTTATCCAGAGCGACTTACAAATAGGTGCATTCACCCTATAGCCAGTGGGATAACCACTTTATCCTATCCCAGGTATTCCTTAAAGAGGTGGGGTTTCAAATGTCTCCGGAAGGTGGTGAGTGACTCCGCTGTCCTGGCGTCGTGAGGGAGCTTGTTCCACCATTGGGGTGCCAGAGCAGCGAACAGTTTTGACTGGGCTGAGCGGGAACTATGCTTCCACAGAGGAAGGGGAGCCAGCAGGCCAGAGGTGGATGAACGCAATGCCCTCGTTTGGGTGTAGGGACTGATCAGAGCCTGAAGGTACAGAGGTGCCGATCCCCTCACAGCTCCATAGGCAAGCACCATGGTCTTGTAACAGATGCGAGCTTCAACTGGAAGCCAGTGGAGTGTGCGGAGGAGCGGGGTGACGTGAGAGAACTTGGGAAGGTTGAACACCAGACGGGCTGCGGCATTCTGGATGAGTTGTAGGGGTTTAATGGCACAGGCAGGGAGCCCAGCCAACAGCGAGTTGCAGTAATCCAGACGGGAGATGACAAGTGCCTGGATTAGGACCTGTGCCGCTTCCTGTGTAAGGCAGGGTCGTACTCTCCGAATGTTGTAGAGCATGAACCTGCAGGATCGGGTCACCGCCTTGATGTTAGCGGAGAACGACAGGGTGTTGTCCAGGGTCACGCCAAGGCTCTTCGCACTCTGGGAGGAGGACACAACGGAGTTGTCAACCGTGATGGCGAGATCATGGAACGGGCAGTCCTTCCCCGGGAGGAAGAGCAGCTCCGTCTTGCCAAGGTTCAGCTTGAGGTGGTGATCCGTCATCCATACTGATATGTCTGCCAGACATGCAGAGATGCGATTCGCCACCTGGTTATCAGAAGGGGGAAAGGAGAAGATTAGTTGTGTATCGTCAGCGTAGCAATGATAGGAGAGGCCATGTGAGGATATGACAGAGCCAAGTGACTTGGTGTATAGGGAGAATAGGAGAGGGCCTAGAACTGAGCCCTGGGGGACACCAGTGGTGAGAGCCCGTGGTGCGGAGACAGCTTCTCGCCACGCCACTTGGTAGGAGCGACCGGTCAGGTAGGACGCGATCCAGGAGTGAGCCGCGCCGGAGATGCCCAGCTCGGAGAGGGTGGAGAGGAGGATCTGATGGTTCACAGTATCAAAGGCAGCAGACAGGTCTAGAAGGACAAGAGCAGAGGAGAGAGAGTTAGCTTTAGCAGTGCGGAGAGCCTCCGTGACACAGAGAAGAGCAGTCTCAGTTGAATGACCAGTCCTGAAACCTGACTGGTTTGGATCAAGAAGGTCATTCTGAGAGAGATAGCAAGAGAGTTGGCTAAAGACGGCACGCTCAATAGTTTTGGAAAGAAAAGAAAGAAGGGATACTGGTCTGTAGTTGTTGACATCAGAGGGATCGAGTGTTGGTTTTTTGAGAAGGGGTGCAACTCTCGCTCTCTTGAAGACGGAAGGGACATAGCCAGCGGTCAAGGATGAGTTGATCAGCGAGGTGAGGTAGGGGAGAAGGTCACCGGAGATGGTCTGGAGAAGAGAGGAGGGGATGGGGTCAAGCGGGCAGGTTGTTGGGCGGCCTGCAGTCACAAGTCGCAAGATTTTATCTGGAGAGAGAGGGGAGAAAGAAGTCAAAGCATAGGGTAGGGCAGTGTGAGCAGGACCAGCAGTGTCATTAGACTTAACAAACGAGGATCGGATGTCGTCAACCTTCTTTTCAAAGTGGTTGACGAAGTCATCCACAGAGAGAGAGGAGGGGGGGGGGGGGGGGGGGGGGGGGGAGGATTCAGCAGGGAGGAAAATGTGGCAAAGAGCTTCCTAGGGTTAGAGGCAGATGCTTGGAATTTAGAGTGGTAGAAAGTGGCCTTAGCAGCAGAAACAGATGAAGAAAATGTAGAATATGTTTATAATATCTCCTCTCTGTTACAGGGCTCTGCTGGTACCAAAGGGTGTTTATAATATCTCCTCTCTGTTACAGGGCTCTGCTGGTACCAAATGGTATTTATAATATCTCCTCTCTGTTACAGGGCTCTGCTGGTACCAAAGGAGAAAAGGGTGAACGGGTAAGTTCTCCCTCAGACCAATGCTTCAGTTCAGACAGTTTATATTCAAATGGAGTGTAGAAATACTTTAGTAGCTTCAAACCTCAAATCACACATAATTGCAGTTTATCAGCTCTGGGATTAAGAGGCTCTCTAACAGCACTTATGACCAGGACCCATAGGGATCTGATCAAATGTAGTGCACTATATAGGGAATAGGGTGCCATTTGGGAGGCAATCCCAGTCTCTTCACAGCTCTCTGCCTTCCTCTCTCAGTTTATAGCTCCACGGTGTGTTTTCTAGGAGATAATGCAAGCACTGCTAGAGCAGTTAAATCAAACCCCAGCCATTCAGGTACACTGTGTTTATTCAAGGCTTTTAGGAGGAGGTCCAATGTTAAAAAGCCTTGGAGCAAAACATCCAAACCTCTTTGCTTTGTAAGATTAAAGTTCTGTGTTGTTTTCTGGTCAGTCTCTTTGATTGTTGGGAGACTTCAACACAAAAGGCCTCCAGCCTCAGAGTTAAAGGTGGAGTGGAGTTATTAACCCTCCCGTTGTCCTAGGGTCAAAATGACCCGCCACTGTGTTGAACCAACTTTATTTAATTTTTATATTTTTGGGATCATTTGTGAGAAGGAGGCAGTGAGACTTTAAAGAAAGTATCACTGCCTCCTTCTCACAAATGATCCAAAAAATATAAAAATTAAATAAAGTTGGTTCAACACAGTGGCGGGTCATTTTGACCCTAGGACAACGGGAGGGTTAAACACCCACACACACAGACAGACTAGTTCATTAAACATGCCCCCTGGGAGTATTCTCTGTGTGTGTGTGTGTGTGTGTACGCGAGCGTGTAGCTGTGTGTGTGTGTGTGTGTGCGCGAGCGTGTAGCTGTGTGTGTGTGTGTGAGCGTGTAGCTGTGTGTGTGTGTGAGCGTGTAGCTGTGTGTGTGTGTGTGTGTGTGTGTAGCTGTGTCAATCCAGTGCTGTTTGTTTGTGTTGTAGGGAGACCTGCAGTCTCAAGCTACCGTCAGGGCCTTAGCACACCAAGTGTGTGAGCAACTGATTCAGAGTGAGTTCTCAACCCAGCTTCTCTCTCTCTCTCTCTCGCTCTCTCTCTCTCTCTCTCTCTCTCTCTCTCTCTCTCTCTCTCTCTCTCTCTCTCTCTCTCTCTCTCTCTCTCTCTCTCTCTCTCTCTCTCTCTCTCTCACTCTCTCTCTCTCTCTCTCTCTTCTCTCTCTCTCTCTCTCTCTCTCTCTCTCTCTCCGTCTCTGTCTCTGTCTCTCTCTCTGTCTCTCTCTCTCTCTCTCTCTCTCTCTCTCTCTCTCTCTCTCTCTCTCTCTCTCTCTCTCTCTCTCTCTCTCTCTCTCTCTCTCTCTCTCTCTCTCTCTCTCTCTCTCTCTCTCTCCGTCTCTGTCTCTGTCTCTGTCTCTCTCTCTGTCTCTCTCTCTCTCTCTCTCTCTCTCTCTCTCTCTCTCTCTCTCACTCTCTCTCTCTCTCTCTCTCTCTCTCTCTCTCCGTCTCTGTCTCTGTCTCTCTCTCTGTCTCTCTGTCTCTCTCTATCTCGTTATTTTTGTTCATTCATACTGTTCTCTACAACAATCTCTCATCCTACTCACCCCCAAAACTCTCCATTCCCTCCCTCCTCTCTTCCTCCCTCAGGTCACCTGTCTCGGTACAACTCCATCCTGAACCAGATCCCCACCCAGTCAGTGTCTGTGAGGACAGTACCGAGACCTCCAGGAGAGCCTGGTCGCAGGGGTCTGCCAGGGCCGCAGGGAGAGGGGGGGCCCCCTGGCAGACCAGGGTTCCCTGGACCAACGGTCAGAATGGACGACCGGGGGAGAGAGGTACAGTACGGTGTTTATACATCATTAGACGCCATTGAATGGCCATAACAAATCAGTATATTATCTGTTCTATATCCACACCCTGACCTTGAACTTTCCATTCATACTGTAGCCACGCTAATGTGTAGCACAAATCAATTACTTTCTAGTATCTGATCATTTGTATCAGAAATCAATTACTTTCTAGTATCTTATATGTTTTATATCGACGCCCTGGTCTGAACTCCCAAGTGGCTCAGTTGGTAGAGCATGGCACTTGCAACGCCAGGGTTGTGGGTTCGATTCCCACGGGGGACCAGTATGTAAATGTATGAACTCACTACTGTCAGTCGCTCAGGGTAAGTGCTTCTACTAAATGACAGACATGTAAAAGACATGTTTAACTTTCCTAGGTCAGTCATATCTCTACCTATGATGATGTTTCAGACCGGTCAGTCATATCTCTAGCTATGATGATGTTTCAGACCGGTCAGTCATATCGCTAGCAATGATGATGTTTCAGACCGGTCAGTCATATCTCTAGCTATGATGATGTTTCAGACCGGTCAGTCATATCTCTACCTATGATGATGTTTCAGACCGGTCAGTCATATCTCTAGCTATGATGATGTTTCAGACCGGTCAGTCATATCGCTAGCAATGATGATGTTTCAGACCGGTCAGTCATATCTCTAGCTATGATGATGTTTCAGACCGGTCAGTCATATCGCTAGCAATGATGATGTTTCAGACCGGTCAGTCATATCTCTAGCTATGATGATGTTTCAGACCGGTCAGTCATATCTCTAGCTATGATGATGTTTCAGACCGGTCAGTCATATCGCTAGCTATGATGATGTTTCAGACCGGTCAGTCATATCTCTAGCTATGATGATGTTTCAGACCGGTCAGTCATATCTCTAGCTATGATGATGTTTCAGACCGGTCAGTCATATCTCTAGCTATGATGATGTTTCAGACCGGTCAGTCATATCTCTAGCTATGATGATGTTTCAGACCGGTCAGTCATATCGCTAGCTATGATGATGTTTCAGACCGGTCAGTCATATCTCTAGCTATGATGATGTTTCAGACCGGTCAGTCATATCACTAGCAATGATGATGTTTCAGACCGGTCAGTCATATCTCTAGCAATGATGATGTTTCAGACCGGTCAGTCATATCTCTAGCAATGATGATGTTTCAGACCGGTCAGTCATATCTCTAGCTATGATGATGTTTCAGACCGGTCAGTCATATCTCTAGCAATGATGATGTTTCAGACCGGTCAGTCATATCTCTAGCAATGATGATGTTTCAGACCGGTCAGTCATATCTCTAGCTATGATGATGTTTCAGACCGGTCAGTCATATCTCTAGCAATGATGATGTTTCAGACCGGTCAGTCATATCTCTAGCTATGATGATGTTTCAGACGGTCAGTAAAAAAAATAAAAAATAAATAAAAAAAGAGAAAAAAATAAAATAATAGAGATTGCATCATCTGTGGATCTGTTGGGGCGGTATGCAAATTGGTGGGGGTCTAGGGTTTCTGGGATAATGGTGTTGATGTGAGCCATGACCAGCCTTTCAAAGCACTTCATGGCTACAGACGTCAGTGCTACAGGTCGGTAGTCATTTAGGCAGGTTATCTTAGTGTCCTTGAGCACGGGGACTATGGTGGTCTGCTTGAAACATGTTGGTATTACAGACTCAGTCAGGGACATGTTGAAAATGTCAGTGAAGACACTTGCCAGTTGGTCAGCACATGCTCGGAGTACACGTCCTGGTAATCCGTCTGGCCCTGCGGCCTTGTGAATGTTGACCTGCTTAAAAGTCTTACTCACATCGGCTACGGAGAGCGTGATCACATAGTCATCCGGAACAGCTGGTGCTCTCATGCATGCTTCAGTGTTGCTTGCCTCGAAGCGAGCATAGAGTGGTTTAGCTCGTCTGGTAGGCTTGTGTCACTGGGAAGCTCGCGGCTGTACTTCCCTTTGTAGTCTGTAATAGTTTTCAAGCCCTGCCACATCCGACGAGCGTCAGAGCCGGTGTAGTACGATTAAATCTTAGTCCTGTATTGACTCTTTGCCTGTTTGATGGTTCGTCGCAGGGCATAGCGGGATTTCTTATAAGCGTCCGGGTTAGAGTCCCGCTCCTTGAAAGCGGCAGCTCTACCCTTTAGCTCAGTGCGGATGTTTCCTGTAATCCATGGCTTCTGGTTGGGGTATGTACGTACGGTCACTGTGGGGACGACATCATCGATGCACTTATTGATGAAGCCAGTGACTGATGTGGTGTACTCCTCAATGCTATCTGAAGAATCCCGTAACATGTTCCAGTCTGTGCTAGCAAAACAGTCCTGTAGCTTAGCATCTGTGTCATCTGACCACTTTTTTATTAACCGAGTCACTGGTGCTTCCTGCTTTAGTTTTTGCTTATAAGCAGGAATCAGGAGGATATAGTTATGGTCAGATTTGCCAAATGGAGGGCGAGGGAGAGCTTTGTATGCATCTGTGTGTGGAGTAAAGGTGGTCTAGAGTTTTTTTCCCTCTGGTTGCACATTTAACATGCTGGTAGAAATTAGGTAGAACGGATTTAAGTTTCCCTGCATTAAAGTCCCCGGCCACTAGGAGCGCTGCCTCTGGATGAGTGTTTTCCTGTTGACTTATGGCCTTATACAGCTCATTCAGTGCAATCTTAATGCCAGCATTGGTTTGTGGTGGTAAATAGACAGCTATGAAAAATATAGATGAAAACTCTCTTGGTAAATAGTGTGGTCTACAGCTTATCATAAGATACTCTACCTCAGGCGAGCAAAACCTCGAGACTTCCTTAGTATTTGATTTTGTGCATCAGCTGTTGTTTACAAATATACACAGACCGCCACTCCTTGTCTTACCGGAGTCAGCCGTTCTATCTTGCCGATGTAGCGTATAGCCCGCTAGCTGTATGTTATCCATGTCGTCGTTCAGCCATGACTCGGTGAAACATAAGATATTACAGTTTTTAATGTCCCGTTGGTAGGATAACCGTAATCTTAGGTCATCCAATTTATTTTCCAATGATTGAAGATTGGCTAATAGGATTGATGGGAGCGGCAGTTTACTCGCTCGCCGTCGGATCCTTACAAGGCACCCCGACCTACGTCCACGATATCTCCGTCTCTTCCTCATGCGAATGACGGGGATTTGGGCCTTGTCGGGTGTCTGTAGGATATCCTTTGCGGCCGCCTCGTTGAAGAAAAATTATTAGTCCAATATGAGGTGAGTAATCACTGTCCTGATACCCAGAAGCTCTTTTTGGTTATAAGAGACGATGGCAGAAACATTATGTACAACATAAATTACAAATAACCCGGAAAAACACACATAATAGTACAATTGATTAGAGGGCTGTAAAACTCTTCTCCGGTGCCATTCTGAGTAACATAATGTCATCTTGACTTCTTTCTTATCTCATTCTCGTTGGCACCAAAAGTTTAAAAAGTGTTGATAGGGGACAGAATGTGGTCGGACCATCATATAATTGGCATATACATTACTCTTACTGAATTTCCACGTGGGCGAGGATATTGGAAATTTAATCAAAGCCTATTGGATGATAATTAATTTTTAACTAGGACAAAGGAATTTATAACTGACTTTTTCCGACATAACATAGGTACAGCAAATCCCCTTATTGTATGGGACACCTTTAAATGTGCCTTTAGAGGCCATGCAATTCAGTACTCATCTCGAAAAACTAAAGCAATTTAGGTCAAAAGAGTTTATACTAACAAAGGAAATAAAAAGTCTAAAAGAACAGATAGATGGCAATAAAAACTGTAACATAGAGGCTCAGAATAAATTAGAGGAAAAACAAAAAGAAATGGAGAAACTTATTCAAGAAAGATCAAGTGTAATATATTATAAAAATAAAGCAAACTGGATGGAATATGGGGAAAAATGCACCAAATTCTTTTTTAATCTTCAACATAGGTATCCTACCAAAAATAATTTTATGAAACTGGTTACAATTGACGGAGTAACCCATGATTCACCAAATTATATTTTGAAGTAGGAAACAAAGTACTTTAAGCATATGTTTTCGTTTCAGTCGCCTCCATCTCCTCTAACTGAAGCTAATTGTAGAGATGTATTTTCTATTGATAATGTACAATTAACAGCCTTACAGAAAGACTCATGTGAAGGTGAAATTACAGAGGAGGAACTTCTGGATGCAATTAAAGACTTTACGTCTGGGAAAACTCCAGGGTTGGATGGCATACCAGTCGAGGTATACCAAACCTTTTTTGATATACTAAGTGGACCGTTATTAGCATGTTTTAACCACTCCTATGTAAATGGTAGATTATCTGACACTCAAGAAGAAGGTCTGATCTCGTTATTACTGAAACAGGATACAAGTGAAAAATATAAAGATCCAGTCCATTAAAAAAATTGGAGGCCCTTTACACTTCAGTGTTGTGATGCAAAAATTCTAGCAAAATGTATAGCGCATAGAATTAAAAAGGTATTGTCGGATATTATTCATTCTAATCAGACAGTTTTTTTTACATGGAAGATACATTGGAGATAATATAAGGCAAGTATTGGAAACAATAGAACACTATGGAATATCTATTCATAGCAGACTTGGAAAAGGTACAACTGGGGTTTATATATAAATGTTTATATATAAATGCCTGGAGCATTTCAATTTTGGAGAATCTCTTATAAAATGGGTCAAAATCATGTATAGTAACCCTAGGTGTAAAATAGTAAATAATGGCTATTTCTCCGAAAGTTTTAAACTGTCAAGAGGAGTGAAACAAGGTTGTCCACTATCGGCATATCTATTTATTGTGGCCATTGAGATGTTAGCTATTAAAATCAGATCCAACAATAATATCAGGGGATTAGAAATCCAGGGCTTAAAAACAAAGGTGTCATTGTGCGCTGATGATTCATGTTTCTTTTACATCCACAACTAGAATCCCTCCACAGCCTCATAGAGGATCTAGATACATTTTCTAACCTCTCTGGATTACAACCAAATTATGACAAATGTACTATATTACGTATTGGATCACTAAAAAATAAAAATGTTACATTACCATGTAGTTTACCAATAAAATGGTCTGATGGTGATGTGGATATACTCGGAATACATATCCCAAAGGAAATAAATGATCTCACTTCAATAAATTTTAATAGAAAGTTAGCAAAAATAGATAAGATCTTGCTACCATGGAAAGGTAAATACCTGTCAATTTGTGGAAAAATCACCCTGATTAACTCTTTAGTATAATCCCAGTTTACCTATTTGCTTATGGTCTTGCCTACGCCTAGCGAACAGTTTTTATTCCATTTTATTTGGAACGGCAAGCCAGACAAAATTAAACGGGCCTATTTATATAATGAATATGAATTCGGAGGACAGAAATTATTAAATATTAAAGCATTAGACCTATCACTAAAAGCTTCAGTCATACAAAAGTTATACTTAAATCCGAACTGGTTCTCTAGCAAATTAGTAAGATTGTCTCACCCAATGTTCAAGAATGGCCTTTTTCCCTTTATTCAGATTACAACCACTCACTTTCAGTTATTTGAAAAGGAGATCATCTCCCAAATATCACTATTTCTAAAACAAACCATAGAAAGTTGGTTGCAATTTCAATTTAATCCTCCAGAAACGACAGAACAAATAATGCAACAAATATTGTGGTTAAACTCAAATATACTAAATATACTTTTTCTTTTGACAAAATATTTTAAAAAGGTATAATCTTCGTAAATGATATCATCGGTAGGACTGGTGGAGTTATGTCGCACATGCAGCTAACAAAAACATATGGAAATGTCTGCTCTATCCAAAATTACAACCAAATAATTGCAGCCTTACCGCAAAAATGGAAGAGGAAAGTGGAAGGGGGAGAAAGTAAGGAACTTGTCTGTCGGCCTTGCATTAAAGAGCATAATTTGTTAAGGAAAACTGTGATAAATAAAAAGGTATATCAGTTTCATTTAAGGACCAAAGGATTGACAGCCGTTCCATATAGATTGCAAAATAGTTGGGAAGAGATTTTTGACGTACCGATCCCATGGCATAGTGTTTATGAACTGATATGCAAAACGACACTGGATTCAAAACTTAGAATCTTTCAATTTAAATTATTATATAAAATTCTTGCTACCAATATAATGTTATTTATATGGGGGATACAATCTTCCCAGCTCTGCAGATTTTGCTGCGAAGAGACAGAATCATTAGATCATTTGTTTTGGTACTGTCCATTTGTAGCTTGTTTTTGGACACAGGTCCAGGAATGGATAAAGGATTGCAATATTTACCTGGAGCTAACCCTGCAGATAGCATTACTGGGTGATCTGAAAAGTCATAGTCAATCGATCAATAACATAATAATACTTTTAGCAAAAATGTTTATTTTCAATTCACAATCTGTAGAAACAATGAGAATAGAAAGGTTCAGAACTTTTGTAAGACATCACAGTACAGTTGAAATATATATGGCAAATAGAAATCCTATATGGATGGTGTTAAAAGATAGATGGGAGGTGTTGAATGGAATTGAAGGATGGGACTAATAACAACTAACAACAAATAATAACAAGATAACTAATAATGTAATCATACTGTGTCCATAATAACTATATAGGTTGTAGGTTGGGAGCTTTTGTGAAAGAGCACAGTTAGAAAGATATGGCATATAGAAGCAAACCGGATGGACATCATGAAAATGATCGGAGAGGTTGAGAGTAGAGGAAGTTCAGGAGAAAAAACAGACAAAATATAATTATTGTAAAATTGACTGTGTCCATAAAATGTAGATAGTAGGTATAAGCTGGAAGTAGAGGCCTAAGCATTGTTGTTCACTAGTTTACTGCAAGTAGGGAAAGGGTGGTGGGTTGGAAAGTAATAAAGGGGAATATATATATATTTTTAAATAATATGTATGTATGTATCAAATCAAATCAAATCAAATTTTATTGGTCACATGCGCCGAATACAACAGGTGCAGACATTACAGTGAAATGCTTACTTACAGCCCTTAACCAACAGTGCATTTATTTTAAACAAAAAAGTAAGAATAAAACAACAACAAAAAAGTGTTGAGAAAAAAAGAGCAGAAGTAAAAAATAAAGTGACAGTAGGGAGGCTATATATACAATAGAATAAAGTGACAGTAGGGAGGCTATATATACAGGGGGGTACCGTTGCATAGTCAATGTGCGGGGGCACCGGCTAGTTGAGGTAATATGTACATGTGGGTAGAGTTAAAGTGACTATGCATAAATACTTAACAGAGTAGCAGCAGCGTAAAAGGGATGGGGTGGGGGGGCAGTGCAAATAGTCCGGGTAGCCATGATTAGCTGTTCAGGAGTCTTATGGCTTGGGGGTAGAAGCTGTTGAGAAGTCTTTTGGACCTAGACTTGGCACTCCGGTACCGCTTGCCGTGCGGTAGCAGAGAGAACAGTCTATGACTAGGGTGACTGGAGTCTTTGACAATTTTGAGGGCCTTCCTCTGACACCGCCTGGTATAGAGGTCCTGGATGGCAGGGAGCTTTGCCCCAGTGATGTACTGGGCCGTACGCACTACCCTCTGTAGTGCCTTGCGGTCAGAGGCCAAGCAGTTGCCATACCAGGCGGTGATGCAACCAGTCAGGATGCTCTCGATGGTGCAGCTGTAGAATTTTTTGAGGATCTGAGGACCCATGCCAAATCTTTTTAGTCTCCTGAGGGGGAATAGGCTTTGTCGTGCCCTCTTCACGACTGTCTTGGTGTGTTTGGACCATGATAGTTCGTTGGTGATGTGGACACCAAGGAACTTGAAGCTCTCAACCTGTTCCACTACAGCCCCGTCGATGAGAATGGGGGCGTGCTCAGTCCTCTTTTTTTTCCTGTAGTCCACAATCATCTCCTTTGTCTTGGTCACGTTGAGGGAGAGGTTGTTGTCCTGGCACCACACGGCCAGATCTCTGACCTCCTCCCTATAGGCTGTCTCATCGTTGTCGGTGATCAGGCCTACCACTGTTGTGTCGTCGGCAAACTTAATGATGGTGTTGGAGTCGTGCCTGGCCATGCAGTCATGGGTGAACAGAGAGTACAGGAGGGGACTGAGCACGCACCCCTGAGGGGCCCCCGTGTTGAGGATCAGTGTGGCAGATGTGTTGTTACCTACCCTTACCACCTGGGGGCGGCCCGTCAGGAAGTCCAGGATCCAGTTGCAGAGGGAGGTGTTTAGTCCCAGGATCCTTAGCTTAGTGATGAGCTTTGAGGGCACTATGGTGTTGAATGCTGAGCTGTAGTCAATGAATAGCATTCTCACGTAGGTGTTCCTCTTGTCCAGGTGGGAAAGGGCAGTGTGGAGTGCGATAGAGATTGCATCATCTGTGGATCTGTTGGGGCGGTATGCAAATTGGAGTGGGTCTAGGGTTTCTGGGATTATGCTGTTGATGTGAGCCATGACCAGTCTTTCAAAGCACTTCATGGCTACAGACGTCAGTGCCACGGGTCGGTAGTCATTTAGGCAGGTTATCTTAGAGTTCTTGGGCACGGGGACTATGGTGGTCTGCTTGAAACATGTTGGTATTACAGACTCAGTCAGGGACATGTTGAAAATGTCAGTGAAGACACTTGCCAGTTGGTCAGCACATGCTCGGAGTACACGTCCTGGTAATCCGTCTGGCCCTGCGGCCTTGTGAATGTTGACCTGCTTAAAAGTCTTACTCACATCGGCTACGGAGAGCGTGATCACATAGTCGTCCGGAACAGCTGGTGCTCTCATGCATGCTTCAGTGTTGCTTGCCTCGAAGCGAGCATAGAAGTGGTTTAGCTCGTCTGGTAGGCTTGTGTCACTGGGCAGCTCGCGGCTGTGCTTCCCTTTGTAGTCTGTAATAGTTTTCAAGCCCTGCCACATCCGACGAGCGTCAGAGCCAGTGTAGTATGATTCAATCTTAGACCTGTATTGACTCTTTGCCTGTTTGATGGTTCGTCGGAGGTCATAGCGGGATTTCTTATAAGCGTCCGGGTTAGAGTCCCGTTCCTTGAAAGCGGCAGCTCTACCCTTTAGCTCAGTGCGGATGTTTCCTGTAATCCATGGCTTCTGGTTGGGGTATGTACGTACGGTCACTGTGGGGACGACATCATCGATGCACTTATTGATGAAGCCAGTGACTGATGTGGTGTACTCCTCAATGCTGTCTGAAGAATCCCTGAACATGTTCCAGTCTGTGCTAGCAAAACAGTCCTGTAGCTTAGCATCTGCGTCATCTGACCACTTTTTTATTAGCCGAGTCACTGGTGCTTCCTGCTTCAGTTTTTGCTTATAAGCAGGAATCAGGAGGATAGAGTTATGGTCAGATTTGCCAAATGGAGGGCGAGGGAGAGCTTTGTATGCGTCTCTGTGTGTGGAGTAAAGGTGGTCTAGAGTTTTTTCCCCTCTGGTTGCACATTTAACATGCTGGTAGAAATGAGGTAGAACGGATTTAAGTTTCCCTGCATTAAAGTCCCCTGCTACTAGGAGCGCTGCATCTGGATGAGCGTTTTCCTGTTGATTAATGGCCTTGTACAACTCATTCAGTGCAATCTTAATGCCAGCATTGGTTTGTGGTGGTAAATAGACAGCTATGAAAAGTATAGATGAAAACTCTCTTGGTAAATAGTGTGGTCTACAGCTTATCATAAGATACTCTACCTCAGGCGAGCAAAACCTTGAGACTTCCTTAGTATTTGATTTTGTGCACCAGCTGTTGTTTACAAAAATACAGAGACCGCCACCCCTCGTCTTACCCGAGTCTGCCGTTCTGTCCTGCCGATGTAGCGTATAGCCTGCTAGCTGAATGTTGTCATTGTTGTCATTCAGCCACGACTCCGTGAAACATAAGATATTACAGTTTTTAATGTCCCGTTGGTAGGATAACCGTAATCTTAAATCGTCCATTTTATTATCCAAAGCTTGAACGTTGGCTAATAGGATTGATGGGAGAGGCAGTTTACTCGTTCGCCGTCGGATCTTTACAAGGCATGTATGTATGTATGTATATATGTATGTATGTATGTATGTATGTATGTATGTATGTATGTATGTATGTATGTATGTATGTATGTATGTATGTATGTATGTATGTATGTATGTATGTATGTATGTATGTATGTATGTATGTATGTATGTATGTATGTATGTGTATGTGTGTGTGTATGTGTGTATATGTGTATGTATGTATATATATATATCTATGTGTATGTATGTATATGTATATATGTATATATGTATGTGTGTGTGTGTGTGTATGTATGTATGTATGTGTGTATATATGTGTATATGTATGTATGTATGTATGTATGTATGTATGTATGTATGTATGTATGTATGTATGTATGTATGTATGTATGTATATGTATATATATATTTATATATATATAAAAAACATGGGGGATTGAAAGTGATGCAGACAATTACATTGATGGAAGTTACAATCTATCTGCAATATTAAGCTGATCTAGCCCCCCCAAAAAAATAAATAAAACACAAACAGGAATATGACAGAACATTATACACAAACGGGTATATGACAAAACATTATACACAAACAGGAATGTGACAGAACATTATACACAAACAGGAATATGACAGAACATTATACACAAACATAACCTGAACTATTTACATAGAGATGCAGCATGTTTGAGCGTCTGCAGCAATAGTCTTTGTGTTGCCAATTAGAACAGACTTGATAATGGTACAGGGAGAGCAGAGAGCAGAGAGATGAGGCTAGTCAGCAGTAGTCAGCTACTGTAGAAACATCAACAGTCTCGTCTGACACATAAGTAGTTAGCAGTAGGGCCTCTGCTTCTCTCCTCCAGTCAGTTAAACACATAAACAGAGTGTCAGCCTGGTGTTAAACAACACCATAAACAGAGTGTCAGCCTGGTGTTAAACACCATAAACAGAGTGTCAGCCTGGTGTTAAACAACACCACACACCACCACTCCTCTGATTTGGCTTGGCAGGGCTCGCTAGGGCAGGACCTTGGCTTGGTTCAGCTTGGCAGGATCTTGGCTTGGTTCAGCTTGGCAGGGCTCGCTAGGGCAGGACCTTGGCTTGGTTCAGCTTGGCAGGGCTAGCTAGGGCAGGACCTTGGCTTGGTTCAGCTTGGCAGGGCTCGCTAGGGCAGGGCCTTGGCTTGGTTCAGCTTTGCAGGGGACGGTAGAGTAGGACCTTGGCTTGGTTCAGCTTGGCAGGGCTCGCTAGGGCAGGACCTTGGCTTGGTTCAGCTTGGCAGGGCTCGCTAGGGCAGGACCTTGGCTTGGTTCAGCTTGGCAGGGCTCGCTAGGGCAGGACCTTGGCTTGGTTCAGCTTGGCAGGGGACGGTAGAGCAGGAGCTTGGCTTGGTTCAGCTTGGCAGGGGACGGTAGAGCAGGGCCTTGGCTTGGTTCAGCTTGGCATGGGACGGTAGAGCAGGAGCTTGGCTTGGTTCAGCTTGGCAGGGCTCACTAGGGCAGGACCTTGGCTTGGTTCAGCTTGGCAGGGGACGGTAGAGCAGGAGCTTGGCTTGGTTCAGCTTGGCAGGGGACGGTAGAGCAGGGCCTTGGCTTGGTTCAGCTTGGCATGGGACGGTAGAGCAGGAGCTTGGCTTGGTTCAGCTTGGCAGGGCTCACTAGGGCAGGACCTTGGCTTGGTTCAGCTTGGCAGGGGACGGTAGAGCAGGACCTTGGCTTGGTTCAGCTTGGCAGGGGACGGTAGGGCAGGAGCTTGGCTTGGTTCAGCTTGGCAGGGGACGGTAGGGCAGGAGCTTGGCTTGGTTCAGCTTGGCAGGGGACGGTAGGGCAGGAGCTTGGCTTGGTTCAGCTTGACAGGGGACGGTAGGGCAGGGAAACCAAGGCATACTAATGGACTAGGTTGGGTACAGCCACCAGAGGAAAGAGTACTGGTTTACTGAGCAGTTAAAGCATTGCTTGGCAGGGCATAGTAGAGAAGGGCAGTCTGACTAGATGAAGACCAGTGTACTGGGTGTCAGAGAGGTACTAGGAGAAGGGTTAGGGTTAGTCTGACTAGATGTAGACCAGTGTACTGGGTGTCAGATAGGTACTAGGAGAAGGGTTAGGGTTAGTCTGACTAGATGTAGACCAGTGTACTGGGTGTCAGATAGGTACTAGGAGAAGGGTTAGGGTTAGTCTGACTAGATGTAGACCAGTGTACTGGGTGTCAGATAGGTACTAGGAGAAGGGTTAGGGTTAGTCTGACTAGATGTAGACCAGTGTACTGGGTGTCAGAGAGGTACTAGGAGAATGGTTAGGGTTAGTCTGACTAGATGAAGACCAGTGTACTGGGTGTCAGAGAGGTACTAGGAGAAGGGTTAGGGTTAGTCTGACTAGATGAAGACCAGTGTACTGGGTGTCAGAGAGGTACTAGGAGAAGGGTTAGGGTTAGTCTGACTAGATGTAGACCAGTGTACTGGGTGTCAGAGAGGTACTAGGAGAAGGGTTAGGGTTAGGGTTAGTCTGACTAGATGAAGACCAGTGTACTGGGTGTCAGAGAGGTACTAGGAGAATGTAAGAAGTTACATGAGGACATGGTGACTTTCTGTTAAGGTCAAAGTCATATCTTCTTCGTGTGTGGTCTGTCCTCAGGTTTCCCAGGAGAGAAGGGGGAGAGGGGGAGTCAAGGTGTGGGGACACAGGGCCCCAGAGGTCCCCCAGGGCCACCAGGTAAGGACCAGCACAACATCCCCTTACATCCTCTCATCACTCCTCTCTTATCCTCCCATCACACTCCTCCCTCTCATCCTTCCATCTTACAGAATCAGAATCACCTTTGTTCGCCAAAACATTTGCATATTCAGGAATTTGAATAGTGGTGCTGCCACTATTCAATAAACAGAATATAGGGTATATCATTTGAATTCAATCACTTTTTGACAGCACCCTTTTTGATTTGAATTCAATCACTTTTTGACAGCACCCTTTTTGCTTTGAATTCAATCACTTTTTGACAGCCCCCCTTTTGATTTGAATTCAATCACTTTTTGACAGCACCCTTTTTGATTTGAATTCAATCACTTTTTGACAGCACCCTTTTTGCTTTGAATTCAATCACTTTTTGACAGCACACCTTTTGATTTGAATTCAATCACTTTTTGACAGCACCCTTTTTTATTTGAATTCAATCACTTTTTGACAGCAGCCCTTTTGATTTGAATTCAATCTCTTCTTGACAGCACCCCTTTTGATTTGAACAAAATCTTCCATACATATTTCCCCATGATAGAAGTGGCCAGAAAGTGACTTTTTGGACCTGAATGCCAAAACATTCAAGAAATAAAGGTGCTCAAAGTTTACCCATTTTGCATACCCCACCATACCATTATTAAACAATTTGTCAACCCTGTTTGTAAACTTTTAAATAATATCAATCTCAATCTTTTCCAGTGATGAAGACATGAATGTCTCATAGTATAGTAGGGTATGCAAAATGGGTAAACTTTGAGCACATTTATCTCTGAAATGTTTTGGCATTCAAGATCCAAAATGTCACTTTCTGACCACTTCTTTCATGGGCAAACATGTATGGAAAGTTTTTTTTTATCAAAAAGGATGCTGTCAAAACGTGATTGAATTCAAATGGATTTACCCAATACAGACAGACGATAAACATGATATCCAGACAACATGCAGTATGTAGAGGCAGAGTTTATACTAATCCACATGCAGTATGTAGAGGCAGAGTTTATACTAATCCACATGCAGTATGTAGAGGCAGAGTTTATACTAATCCACATGCAGTATGTAGAGGCAGAGTTTATACTAATCCACATGCAGTATGTAGAGACAGAGTTTATACTAATCCACATGCAGTATGTAGAGGCAGAGTTTATACTAATCCACATGCAGTATGTAGAGGCAGAGTTTATACTAATCCACATGCAGTATGTAGAGGCAGAGTTTATACTAATCCACATGCAGTATGTAGAGGCAGAGTTTATACTAATCCACATGCAGTATGTAGAGGCAGAGTTTATACTAATCCACATGCAGTATGTATAGGCAGAGTTGATACTAATCCACATGCAGTATGTAGAGGCAGCTTGTATACTAATCCACATGCAGTATGTAGAGGCAGAATGTATACTAATCCACATGCAGTACAGTGGGGAAAAAAAGTATTTAGTCAGCCACCAATTGTGCAAGTTCTCCCACTTAAAAAGATGAGAGAGGCCTGTAATTTTCATCATAGGTACACGTCAACTATGACAGACAAAATGAGAAAAAGAAATCCAGAAAATCACATTGTAGGATTTTTAATGAATTTATTTGCAAATTATGTTGGAAAATAAGTATTTGGTCAATAACAAAAGTTTCTCAATACTTTGTTATATACCCTTTGTTGGCAATGACACAGGTCAAACGTTTTCTGTAAGTCTTCACAAGGTTTTCACACACTGTTGCTGGTATTTTGGCCCATTCCTCCATGCAGATCTCCTCTAGAGCAGTGATGTTTTGGGGCTGTCGCTGGGCAACACGGACTTTCAACTCCCTCCAAAGATTTTCTATGGGGTTGAGTTCTGGAGACTGGCTAGGCCACTCCAGGACCTTGAAATGCTTCTTACGAAGCCACTCCTTCGTTGTCCGGGCGGTGTGTTTGGGATCATTGTCATGCTGAAAGACCCAGCCACGTTTCATCTTCAATGCCCTTGCTGATGGAAGGAGGTTTTCACTCAAAATCTCACGATACATGGCCCCATTCATTCTTTCCTTTACACGGATCAGTCGTCCTGGTCCTTTGCAGAAAAACAGCACCAAAGCATGATGTTTCCACCCCCATGCTTCACAGTAGGTATGGTGTTCTTTGGATGCAACTCAGCATTCTTTGTCCTCCAAACACGTCGAGTTGAGTTTTTACCAAAAAGTTATATTTTGGTTTCATCTGACCATATGACATTCTCCCAATCCTCTTCTGGATCATCCAAATGCACTCTAGCAAACTTCAGACGGGCCTGGACATGTACTGGCTTAAGCAGGGGGACACGTCTGGCACTGCAGGATTTGAGTCCCTGGCGGCGTAGTGTGTTACTGATGGTAGGCTTTGTTACTTTGGTCCCAGCTCTCTGCAGGTCATTCACTAGGTCCCCCCATGTGGTTCTGGGATCATTTTGATCATTTTGACCCCACGGGGTGAGATCTTGCGTGGAGCCCCAGATCGAGGGAGATTATCAGTGGTCTTGTATGTCTTCCATTTCCTAATAATTGCTCCCACAGTAGATTTTTTCTGCTTACCTATTGCAGATTCAGTCTTCCCAGCCTGGTGCAGGTCTACAATTTTGTTTCTGGTGTCCTTTGACAGCTCTTTGGTCTTGGCCATAGTGGAGTTTGGAGTGTGACTGTTTGAGGTTGTGGACAGGTGTCTTTTATATTGATAACAAGTTCAAACAGGTGCCATTAATACAGGTAACGAGTGGAGGACAGAGGAGCCTCTTAAAGAAGAAGTTACAGGTCTGTGAGAGCCAGAAATCTTGCTTGTTTGTAGGTGAGCAAATACTTATTTTCCACCATAATTTGCAAATAAATTCATTAAAAATCCTACAATGTGATTTTCTGGATGTATTTTCCTCAATTTGTCTGTCATAGTTGACGTGTACCTATGATGAAAATTACAGGCCTCTCTCATCTTTTTAAGTGGGAGAACTTGCACAATTGGTGGCTGACTAAATACTTTTTTCCCCACTGTATGTAGTGGCAGCGTGTATACTAATCCACATGCAGTATGTGTAGGCAGAGTTTATACTAATCCACATACAGTATGTAGAGGCAGAGTTTATACTAATCCACATGCAGTATGTAGAGGTAGAGTGTATATTAATCCACATACAGTATGTATAGGCAGAGTTTATACTAATCCACATGCAGTATGTAGAGGCAGAGTTTATACTAATCCACATGCAGTATGTAGAGGTAGAGTGTATATTAATCCACATGCAGTATGTAGAGGCAGAGTGTATATTAATCCACATGCAGTATATATAGGCAGAGATTATACTAATCCACATGCAGTATGTAGAGGCAGAGTGTATATTAATCCACATGCAGTATGTAGAGGCAGAGTGTATATTAATCCACATGCAGTATGTAGAGGCAGAGTTTATACTAATCCACATGCAGCATGTAGAGGCAGAGTGAATACTAATCCACATGCAGTATGTAGTGGCAGCGTGTATACTAATCCACATGCAGTATGTAGTGGCAGCGTGTATACTAATCCACATGCAGTATGTTCACTGTGTACACTTCTCCTTGTCATCCTCACATCACCCCCCCCCCCCCCCCCCCCTCTCACCTTCCCGCCACAATCCTCCCTCAAACAATTAGAAATCCCAGATAATGCATGTGTAGATATGCATCCCATTCACTACCACCTTCTTATACAGACAATCCAGCACTATAATGAGAGGTATTTGTAGAACAGTATGGGTTCCATGGGACACTAACGGCTGACACACTTAAATAAAAGCATGTAAATCAAAGGCCACAGTGTTTTTTTGATTGACAGCTCTTGTGTATTCAGACTGCAGTGAAATTGCTCTTACTATGGGTTTTCTATAAAGAAAACAACACTTGAAACTTTTAATAACATCAGAAAAATCCTCATGTGTTTTGGATTTAAAATTTATATTTTTTGGATTGCTGTCTAGAATGTCAAACAGATGTTTGGACAATATTTTTGTGAGAAACAAACCCTTTGTATTGATTCTTCTTTGTACATAAATCAATACAGGACAATGCTGGTGATTGTTGTTTAATTGATACTCAGCTCTGACAAAGTTCTCTGAAATGTATTAATGGCAAAACAGACTGTGGGTTCTGCCAGAGGTTTCACTACTTTGCTGGAAATCAGGGATGATATTTTTTTTATCCAAAAGCAGAACTCTGTAAATGAGAGTATATATTCCACCCGCAAATATTCCACCCGACAGAGGATTCCACTCATATCTCACTGACCACCACAACGCCTCAGATTGTTGCCATGTCAGCAAACATAGATCTGTGTGTTCATGGCTGTAACTGGGCTGGGATTAGGCTGCTGTAGTCAAACTAGGCTGCTGTAATCAAACTGGGCTGGAACTGGGCTGAAGGACAGGCTTCTGTAGTGGAAAATTCAACAGAAGTAGGATAATAAACTAATCCAAACTGTCTGATCTGGGTTCAGGGCATTATTCTGAGGGAACCTACACATATTCAACAACACACAGACTATTTTACATCCTAGTTTGTCATCGCAGAAGTAACAGGAGGGACGATTCATAAAACATTGTTTTCATTATTTTATCTCTACAGTTTACAACATGGTCAGCCGTAGCAAGAGACTGGTTTTTGGTATATATTTTGTTCCTTGTAGGTCCTGTTACTAACTGTGTATCTTGCCTCCACAGGTCTTCTAGGAGAGGGCCGTACAGGCAGCCAGGGCCCCCCAGGTAGACCAGGCAGCCAGGGCCCCCCAGGGCGACCGGGCACCCCTGGATCCACGGGCCCCGCTGGTGCTGCTGGCTACTGTGACCAGAACTCCTGTTTGGGCTACAACGTTGGAGGTAACCACCATCGGAACACATAGATATCCCTATCTATATGTTCTGGATACTGTAGGACTGAGATTACTAGGAGGAACTGGGTTTTATACCACTCTACATTAAATCTGATGGATACTGTGTATGGTTATGCACTGAGTGTATAAAACATTAAGAACCCCTTCCTAATATTGATTTTGCCCTCAGAACAGCCTCAATTCGTCGGGGCATGGACTCTACAAGGTGTCGAAAGCATTCCACAGGAATGCTGGCCCATGTTGACTCCAATGCTTCCCACAGTTGTGTCAAATTACCCCGTTCAAAGGCACTTAAATATTTTGTCTTGTCCATTCACCCTCTGAATGGCACACATACACAATCCATGTCTCAATTGTCTCAAGGCTTTAAAATCCTTATTTAACCTGTCTCCTCCCCTTCATCTACACTGATTGAAGTGGATTTAACAAGTGACATCAATAAGGGATCATAGCTTTCACCTGGATTCACCTGGTCAGTCTGTCATGGAAAGAACAGGTGTTCTTAATGTGTTGCCCACTCAGTGTATATTATTCCTGAATTCAATCAAAACCTAAATGTAGAAAGAGGGAGTAACAGAAAGTATTTTGTATGTCAGATCTAAAGTATTCTCTTCATCCTACGTTGCAGTTGTGACCGTAATGACAGGAGAGTAATGTCATTCTAGTCATCTGCTATTTTGACCCAGTATTTTGAAGGGACAATGACCCAGTTTGTATAGACGAATGGTTAGTGTTATTTTCATTAGATGAAATGAAAGACACTTGACAATGTTTATTGCAGATCGTTTCAGGACATAAACAACTCCAGTGTCTGGCTCTGCCCTGACTTTCCATCTAGTAAAAGTATTTTCCCAGTGACTGACTAATTGGCGACTGGTAAATCTTACAGAGATTGACATTGTAATTGTCCTTATAAATTTCGTAAAGTATTTTAGAGCTATCGAAATGTTATGATGTGACGTATGTTCTCGTGAGAAGTTTATGGTCTCATCCACACTATGAAGGTTTAATATGAGTGAGCATGTCTTGGCTCATCCCTGCTAGACTATGAAGTGTCTCAGAGAGTCTGTCTGAGAAGCTATCATCATACTGTATTGTATGTAGAAAACCTACCACACTGATCACAACTATTGATTAATACATTCCACGGTCACTCCCAGCAGCGAACACAATTATGCTATAGCTGTTTTGATTGAATTCAGGCAGGGTATTTGTCATTGAACAATTGGTACATTCACACAGATGTGGTAAAAATGGGATTGTATCTTACAGTAACATGTGGTGATGCATTTGACATAAAATGCATCGCCACACGTTGTGCATGACTGAGTTAGTATACTGTAAGTATACTGGATGTAAAACCATGTATCCTGTGTGACTCTGTTTTCACTGTTCTACATCTATTACATTTTCTTACATGAAGAAAGAGAAAAAGATGACAGCACTATGTTGTGTCTCTACATGTCTGCTTTCAGAGCTCTGATGAGCAGCTGCCATAACACAGCAGTCCGAGTCAGAGATACTGACTAGCACATCCACTAGTGGGTCAGAGATACTGACTAGCACATCCACTAGTGGGTCAGAGATACTGACTAGCACATCCACTAGTGGGTCAGAGATACTGACTAGCACATCCACTAGTGGGTCAGAGATACTGACTAGCACATCCACTACTGGGTCAGAGATACTGACTAGCACATCCACTAGTGGGTCAGAGATACTGACTAGCACATCCACTAGTGGGTCAGAGATACTGACTAGCACATCCACTAGTGGGTCAGAGATACTGACTAGCACATCCACTAGTGGGTCAGAGATACTGACTAGCACATCCACTAGTGGGTCAGAGATACTGACTAGCACATCCACTAGTGGGTCAGAGATACTGACTAGCACATCCACTAGTGGGTCAGAGATACTGACTAGCACATCCACTAGTGGGTCAGAGATACTGACTAGCACATCCACTAGTGGGTCAGAGATACTGACTAGCACATCCACTAGTGGGTCCATGTGGTATTTGGAATGGTAGCATGTTGGTGTTATGTGGTCTTGCATCTGTACTGACGTAAGGTCCGTGTTTCTCTCTGTCTCTCTGTCTGTCTCCTCTGTTCTGGTTCTAACTCAAGGAGGACGGGAACAGGAATATGAGAATGACTACTGAGCAACATTCTCTTAGTTCCAGCCACCCTCTCCTCCCTCCCTCCCTCCCTCCCCACATAAAGTGACCATCAGCCACCCTCTCTTCCTCCCCACATAAAGAGACCATCAGCCACCCTCTCTTCCTCCCCACATAAAGAGACCATCAGCCACCCTCTCTTCCTCCCCACATAGAGACCATCAGCCACCCTCTCCTCTCCCCACATAGAGACCATCAGCCACCCTCTCCTCCTCTCTTCTCTCCCCACATAGAGACCATCAGCCACCCTCTCCCCTCCTCTTCTCTCCTCTCCAACCCATTCCCGCCCCACTACCTAGCCCTTGAGATCACCACCACTGTGTTCAAACCAGCGCTACGCTCTCCATCTATCTCTGCCTGTCATCAGACAGTGTGTAGTGCTTGCTAACCTCGCATCACATCACCCCAGCTTGGAAAACAATCCATCTTGATTTTTCTAAAGACATGAATCAGAAGATATTGTTTTCTAGACAATGCTTTGCTTCACCCAACCCACCAGCCACCATCTTCCTTCCTCCCTGTGTATATCTGCTTTCTCCTGATCAAGGCATCCTTGTGAATGACAAATACTAATCAGATTCCCACTCACCACCACTGTTGTGGCTCACCCTCCCTGTTATACATCCACAGCTACACACTGTGTTGTTCACACTACAGCAATGTTGTGCCTGTGGCTCTCTGTCTGCTTTCTCCTGTCCGTCATTCTGCTAACCCCAGGCAACAAGCTAACTTAGCGGTGGTAGTTTAGAAAGAGGTTGCTAGTGATGACCCAACATCATGACACATCCACTGATCCAATGTTCCCCACCATAGTACAACAACTCCCCCACACCAACTACCAAAACTATGACCCCACTGGCCGTTATGACCCCCGTGGAAATTACAACAACGATGAGGATGAGGAAGATGATGAGGAAGAGGACCCATACGCTGGGTATAGAGGCTACCCCCCTCAGTACTACCAGCCCAATTACCCTGCACCCCAATCCCACTCCCAGGACACTGAGCTAAGGTCCCCAGGGATAATGATGAGGCGCTTCTCCAGAGACGTGGTCACACAGAGGAGAGCCACCGCTAACACAGCCCAGACAGGACACACAGACCAGACTGGACAGAGGAGCGAAGCTGCAGCAGATACTGAAGGAGAAGTGGAGGTGATTGGAGAAGCCCAGACAGGACAGAAAGCTGTCTACAGTTCTTGAGCAGGCAGACAGTCCAACCACCTTTCTAAGTCCCTGTGGGTTAATGAAGATGTCAAAAATATGTACGGCAGGCGTCAGATACCCCCGTGTCGCTAGCCAGGGTCTCCTGTATGCTATTCCTGTAGGATAGCGATGTCAGATTAGGATATCCGAAAAGTGCCTGATTTATGTAAATGCTGGTGTGTGGGATGTAGGGGGACTGAGGAAGAGAAACTATGCCCAATGATGTACATTAAAATTACTTACCTTTTTAGTGCAGTTGCATGCCAGCGCATTGAGAATTACTGGATTGTGTCGTTGGGTTGATGTGTAATAAGTCAAACATCTTTTTGTAATTTGAGATCATGAATGGATGACATTTGTACAGGCTGTCAGCTTTTTATAACCATGTGTCATTTACATTTCAGTGCTTCCATGTTGACTTTCCCCTCAATCTTTAAGTTGTCAAGCCAGTTCTCACAATGATTCCTCAGTATTTGTGTACAGTGGCCTCTCTTCTTGATTTAATAAGACATTGTGACCTCTGTTGAAGCAGCCTTTCCCTCACTGTTATTGTACGATGAGGCATTTGTTTTTAAGTAAGCCTAAACATTGGAGGAACCAAACTTTAACCACTGTCCTATCAAAGAAAACTACAGCTATTGTAAGACTCTCACGCGTTCTGTCCAATCGTACTGTTATCGCATTGTTAATTGACATGGACTTGGTCTTGTACGAATAGGTGTTAGTTACACTAACTCGTCACAGGCAAAAGTACACAGAGAAGGTGCTAGAAGAACTTGTGATGAGCTCCACAAATCTGTGAAGTTTTATGTTTTCCTTATTGCCGTTCCAATTTGTTGTTATTATGATTATGCAACGTGGGGCCCGTCCACTGTGAGGAGAAGAGGAGAGTTGAATATAGTTAGGCCTGTGGTCTAATTTGTGTTTTTGGACTGAAATGGAATTCATAATGTAGATCAAACAGGTACCAGTGGAATGTCTCACCAGACCACCAAACCGTTGAAACTGAATTAGGAAGTTATTTATTTTTTACTTTATTATTTGTTTTATAACCAATAAAACTGTACTACAACAGTGAACTGTTCTGTAGCTCTGTGTTTGATTAGTAGGGCCTGCTAGAACTAGGTATAAGTTCTGTTGTCTCAGTACATACGGTAGGTTTTTTTCTTTCAAAAGAACAGCAGGACTCAATCAGCTGCCTCTCAAGAGGATGAGACATTTTCCCTGTAAGCACTAAAATGGGTTGTCTTGATAGGTAAATCGGGCTTCATTTGAACAGTAACACTTGAGTCCAGTCCAGTTGATACTTCAAGTCCAGCCAACAGTTAGTGTGTCAGACAGTGACAAACACCAGTGAAGCCACACTATAAAAGGTTTTCCGACTCCCCAGTCTAAAAAGCCCAATGACTATAGTATCACACTCACTGTTGAGGTGCATTTCCACAATGGTTTCCTGAGGGGCCACCAGACATCAAAAGGCTATGCTGGGATTATAAAGGTCTCAGAGGCATCTGAAATCAATTAAGGTCGAAGCGCAGTCGAATTAGTGGAGAGATCAGACTTCTGAAGAAACTGCAGAAATGGTCTGTGGCTGAGAGGCAAAGGCCAAAGAATCTCCACTTTAATATTCTCTAAATTACAACAGAACGAAGCAGCCGACCGCAGCCAATGAAAGAATTTAAAATGCCACCCTATTCCCTGTATAGTGCACTACTTTTGATCAGAGCCCTATGGGCCCCCCTATTGGCCCTGGTCAAAAGTAGTGCACTCTATGAGGAATAGGGTGCCATTTGGGACTCACACAATGAATGCCATCTCACTGCAGCTGAGGTTGAATGAAACACACGAAAATCATTTTTGAACTCATCAAACGTTCACTACAGAGAGAATAAAATATCAATCATGATTTATTCTCAGGAAAAACAAACGGTTGACAGGAGAATAGTTTATTTAGTACATTATTGGGACAACATAAAGGTTTGTGGTTTGTACAGTAAATGTCACCTGGATGTTCTAATCCAAAAGCCAGATGTAAAGGCTAGTACTAGTAACAGGCCAGAAGAAGAAGCCTAACACCAGCCATCTGATGGATCACTTCATCCTATAGTCTTCAGGTCTGTAGAAAGAACACACATTAGAAATCAGTCATGTAGAACAGGAAAATACATATCATCTCAATGGGAATAACCTGTATAATATAAGGTTTAATTAAATATCACCATGGTAAGTATCATCTATGCAATATGGTCTTTCAATACTGCAAAACAGAAGACAGTTATTACTAAGTTAAGTAGCTCTACTATTCACAACAAACAACTTTATATTGTATTACATTAGTATGTGTTGATGGTATTAGATTGGGACTATGTCGAGTGCCTGGTGAGTGTTGATGTGATGTCAGTCAGTGAATATCAACTAGGTCTTTAATAAAGGGCCAGGATTGGTTTGCCCTTGAACATCACCCAATGTCATTTAGATCGCTGGAATTCCAGGCCTGAATGGACTCACTGATTGGTTCTTAAAGATTAGATCAGTAAACAGAGAAACACATCATTTATCACAATACAGTGTCCTGACAGGACTATATGTTGATGACTGCTAGGGTGGACAGTGTCCTGACAGGACTATATACTGATGACTGCTAGGGTGGACAGTGTCCTGACAGGACTATATACTGATGACTGCTAGGGTGAACAGTGTCTTGACAGGACTATATACTGATGACTGCTAGGGTGGACAGTGTCCTGACAGGACTATATACTGATGACTGCTAGGGTGGACAGTGTCCTGACAGGACTATATACTGATGACTGCTAGGGTGGACAGTGTCTTGACAGGACTATATACTGATGACTGCTAGGGTGGACAGTGTCTTGACAGGACTATATACTGATGACTGCTAGGGTGGACAGTGTCCTGACAGGACTATATACTGATGACTGCTAGGGTGGACAGTGTCCTGACAGGACTATATACTGATGACTGCTAGGGTGGACAGTGTCTTGACAGGACTATATACTGATGACTGCTAGGGTGGACAGTGTCTTGACAGGACTATATACTGATGACTGCTAGGGTGGACAGTGTCTTGACAGGACTATATACTGATGACTGCTAGGGTGGACAGTGTCCTGACAGGACTATATACTGATGACTGCTAGGGTGGACAGTGTCCTGACAGGACTATATACTGATGACTGCTAGGGTGGACAGTGTCCTGACAGGACTATACACTGATGACTGCTAGGGTGGACAGTGTCCTGACAGGACTATACACTGATGACTGCTAGGGTGGACAGTGTCCTGACAGGTCTATACACTGATGACTGCTAGGGTGAAAAGTGTCCTGACAGGACTATATAATGATGACTGCTAGGGTGGACAGTGTCCTGACAGGACTATATAATGATGACTGCTAGGGGAAGAAAAGGTTGACAGAAAGCATTAAATAAGTTTATTTTTTTCCCTCTCAGGGAAGAATACTTTTACAAACAATACTGACTGGACTCAATTCAAAATGATGGGAGCTTTGAGATACACTGACGAGCAGAGTACTATGGGAAATGTAGTTTGCAAAGTGGAGTTGTTGCCTCAAACAGTTTCCCTCTTTTTACTCAGATTGCCATCTTTACAGACATGTTGACAGATACATCATTGTCTTGTTTCTTGATAATTAAAATGTGTTCTATCATCAATCACATTTTGGTGTTTTGTCCCTTTGCCGTTTTCTTTCTGTAGTGAATGTCGAGTGTTCCTTGAACACTGTGTTAGTGTAAAGAATTAGACTTGTAGCCTACACCTATTTGAAATGATAATTGAAACCACCTGAGGTGATGTTTCACCCACTAGACATCACACTATTCATCTCAATGTTTTCATTTGAAAGGAAGGAGAGAAGGAGTCTATGCTGAAGTCTTTGGCAAGAAGAAAACCATATTTAAAAGGATTGTTAACACGTTTCAGAAAGTCTCCTCCTTTAAGTTGGTCTTAGTATTAAAAACTGCACTTCTCAGCTGCAGTAAAAAGCACCTAAATAAAATAATACAATTCAGCTTTAGGAGACAATTTCCTTCTCTTACCTTCAATGCCACTTCTGGGCTACATTCCAAATGGCACCGTGTTCCCTTTATAAGGGCCCAGGTCAAAAGTAGTGCACTACATAGGGAAAAGGGTGCCATTTGGGATGTGCCCCTTGAGTAATATCATGAGAAAGTTAGGGTTGGGACAATTAACTTGGAATTGATGACATACGCACGCAAAGTGAGCGGAATTAAATAGGGATACATTTCCTCACTGGATGGAAAACGGGAGGGTCGTGAGAAATGTCAATTTAATCTTATTTTGGAAAATATTTCTCGCTAACAAAAAAATCCATGAATCTCATTAATTTGAGTGATCTCGGCTAGCTGCAGGGTTACTGTTGACTGAAATGTAGGGTACCTTATAAGTACGCTACATATGTCTAGACTGGCTTTTCACACCTTTCCTTTTCACTTTGAAATGGAGGAGTAGATTATGTAGATCAGGGTGGAAAAACATCTAATTTAATACATTCCAGACAGAAAGGCAATAAATTGGGAAAATACGTAAGGGTAAAAGGTGTATACTTTTTATAGCTAGTGACTGTATGTCTGAGGGGCTCCTCGTTCCCTCCTATGCAGTCAGGATAACAGTTAGAACCAGGGCTGGCAGAAAGGTGAGGGGAGGAGTGATATCACTGATGCTGACCCAGTTACCAAGCCCCCTCCCCATCCTGACATCACCCTGAGTCCACTCTGACATATACAGTGAGGGAAAAAAGTATTTGATCCCCTGCTGATTTTGTACATTTGCCCACTGACAAAGAAATGATCAGTCTATAATTTTAATGGTAGGTTTATTTGAACAGTGAGAGACAGAATAACAACAACAAAATCCAGAAAAACACTTGACAAAAATGTTATAAATTGATTTGCATTTTAATGAGGGAAATAAGTATTTGATCCCCTCTCAATCAGAAAGATTTCTGGCTCCCAGGTGTCTTTTATACAGGTAACGAGCTGAGATTAGGAGCACACTCTTAAAGGAAGTGCTCCTAATCTCAGCTTGTTACCTGTATAAAAGGCACCTGTCCACAGAAGCAATCAATCAATCAGATTCCAAACTCTCCACCATGGCCAAGACCAAAGAGCTCTCCAAGGATGTCAGGGACAAGATTGTAGACCTACACAAGGCTGGAATGGGCTACAAGACCATCGCCAAGCAGTTTGGTGAGAAGGTGACAACAGTTGGTGCGATTATTTGCAAATGGAAGAAACACAAAAGAACTGTCAATCTCCCTCGGCCTGGGGCTCCATGCAAGATCTCACCTCGTGGAGTTGCAATGATCATGAGAACGGTGAGGAATCAGCCCAGAACTACACGGGAGGATCTTGTCAATTATCTCAAGGCAGCTGGGACCATAGTCACCAAGAAAACAATTGGTAACACACTACGCCGTGAAGGACTGAAATCCTGCAGCGCCCGCAAGGTCCCCCTGCTCAAGAAAGCACATATACAGGCCCGTCTGAAGTTTTCCAATGAACATCTGAATGATTCAGAGGAGAACTGGGTGAAAGTGTTGTGGTCAGATGAGACCAAAATCGAGCTCTTTGGCATCAACTCAACTCGCCGTGTTTGGAGGAGGAGGAATGCTGCGTATGAACCCAAGAACACCATCCCCACCGTCAAACATGGAGATGGAAACACTATGCTTTGGGGGTGTTTTTCTGCTAAGGGGACAGGACAACTTCACCGCATCAAAGGGACAGGGCCATGTACCGTCAAATCTTGGGTGAGAACCTCCTTCCCTCAGCCAGGGCATGGAAAATGGGTCGTGGATGGGTATTCCAGCATGACAATGACCCAAAACACACGGCCAAGGCAACAAAGGAGTGGCTCAAGAAGAAGCACATGAAGGTCCTGGAGTGGCCTAGCCAGTCTCCAGACCTTAATCCCATAGAAAATCTGTGGAGGGAGCTGAAGGTTCGAGTTGCCAAACGTCAGCCTCGAAACCTTAATGACTTGGAGAAGATCTGCAAAGAGGAGTGGGACAAAATCCCTCCTGAGATGTGTGCAAACCTGGTGGCCAACTACAAGAAACGTCTGATTGCCAACAAGGGTTTTGCCACCAAGTACTAAGTCATGTTTTGCAGAGGGGTCAAATACTTATTTCCCTCATTAAAATGCAAATCAATTTATAACATTTTTGACATGTGTTTTTCTGGATTTTATTGTTGTTATTCTGTCTCTCACTGTTCAAATAAACCTACCATTAAAATGATAGACTGATCATGTCTTTGTCAGTGGGAAAACGTACAAAATCAGCAGGGGATCAAATACTTTTTTCCCTCACTGTAGTTCCAGTGTCACCTATCCTTTCTATAGACACTAATGTACTGTATGTCTGCGGGGCTCCATGTCCCCTCTTACCCACTCCTACCCAGTAAGGACAATGGCAGGTAGAGAGGTGACTAGAGGAGGGATGAAGGGATGAATAGAGGAGGGATGAAGGGATGACTAGAGGAGGGATGAATAGAGGAGGGATGAAGGGGTGCGTAGAGGAGGGGTGAAGGGGTGACTAGAGGAGGGATGAAGGGATGACTAGAGGGTTGAAGAGGTGAATAGAGGAGGGATGAAGGGGTGAAGAGGAGGGATGAAGGGGTGAAGAGGAGGGATGAAGGGGTGAATAGAGGAGGGATGAAGGGGTGAATAGAGGAGGGATGAAGGGGTGAATAGAGGAGGGATGAAGGGGTGAATAGAGGAGGGATGAAGGGGTGAATAGAGGAGGGATGAAGGGGTGAGTAGAAGGATGAAGGGGTGAGTAGAGGGATGAAGGGGTGAATAGAGGAGGGATGAAGGGGTGAATAGAAGGATGAAGGGGTGAATAGAGGGATGAAGGGGTGAATAGAGGAGGGATGAAGGGGTGAATAGAGGAGGGATGAAGGGGTGAATAGAGGAAGGATGAAGGGGTGAATAGAGGAAGGATGAAATGTCACCGTGCCAACAGTAAGCTGTTTAATCTACAGTGTTTTATGAAGGACATATACACTTCAATCCCCCCCAACCATCCAACTCAAACCCACTCAAAGTGCAGAGGTAAAACCATTCAGGCTTACAGTGGGGTAGGAAGGCCGAAGTGTAGCCTATGGATCAGACCTGGCTATATCTCATCATGGAGAAGACAAGCCAGTGTAGCCTATGGGTCAGACCTGGCTATATCTCATCATGGAGAAGACAGGCCAGTGTAGCCTATGGACAGACCTGGCTATATCTCATCATGGAGAAGACAGGCCAGTGTAGCCTATGGATCAGACCTGGCTATATCTCATCATGGAGAAGACAGGCCAGTGTAGCCTATGGATCAGACCTGGCTATATCTCATCATGGAGAAGACAGGCCAGTGTAGCCTATGGATCAGACCTGGCTATATCTCATCATGGAGAAGACAAGCCAGTGTAGCCTATGGGTCAGACCTGGCTATATCTCATCATGGAGAAGACAGGCCAGTGTAGCCTATGGACAGACCTGGCTATATCTCATCATGGAGAAGACAGGCCAGTGTAGCCTATGGATCAGACCTGGCTATATCTCATCATGGAGAAGACAGGCCAGTGTAGCCTATGGATCAGACCTGGCTATATCTCATCATGGAGAAGACAGGCCAGTGTAGCCTATGGATCAGACCTGGCTATATCTCATCATGGAGAAGACAGGCCAGTGTAGCCTATGGATCAGACCTGGCTATATCTCATCATGGAGAAGACAGGCCAGTGTAGCCTATGGATCAGACCTGGCTATATCTCATCATGGAGAAGACAGGCCAGTGTAGCCTATGGATCAGACCTGGCTATATCTCATCATGGAGAAGACAGGCCAGTGTAGCCTATGGACAGACCTGGCTATATCTCATCATGGAGAAGACAGGCCAGTGTAGCCTATGGATCAGACCTGGCTATATCTCATCATGGAGAAGACAGGCCAGTGTAGCCTATGGATCAGACCTGGCTATATCTCATCATGGAGAAGACAGGCCAGTGTAGCCTATGGTCAGACCTGGCTATATCTCATCATGGAGAAGACAGGCCAGTGCAGCCTATGGACAGACCTGGCTATATCTCATCATGGAGAAGACAGGCCAGTGCAGCCTATGGACAGACCTGGCTATATCTCATCATGGAGAAGATAGGCCATCCCTCTCTCTGGCTAGATCTCAATGTGGAGAAACAAAGGCAGCCTGTGGTTGAGGGCAGGTCTAGCTAGCCATCCTTCACAGTGAAACCACAATATAGCAGCCTGTGGTTCAGGGCAGGTCTAGCTAGCCATCCTTCACAGTGGGTTAGGAAGCCATCCTTCACAGTGAAACCACAGTATAGCAGCCTGTGGATCAGGGCAGGTCTAGCTAGCCATCCTTCACAGTGGGTTAGGAAGCCATCCTTCACAGTGAGGCCACAGTATAGCAGCCTGTGGTTCAGGGCAGGTCTAGCTAGCCATCCTTCACAGTGGGTTAGGAAGCCATCCTTCACAGTGAAACCACAGTATAGCAGCCTGTGGTTGAGGGCAGGTCTAGCTAGCCATCCTTCACAGTGGGTTAGGAAGCCATCCTTCACAGTGAGGCCACAGTATAGCAGCCTGTGGTTCAGGGCAGGTCTAGCTAGCCATCATTCACAGTGGGTTAGGAAGCCATCCTTCACAGTGAGGCCACAGTATAGCAGCCTGTGGTTCAGGGCAGGTTTAGCTAGCCATCATTCACAGTGGGTTAGGAATGAAGGCCACAGTATAGCAGCCTATGTTTCAGGGCAGGCTGGCTGGCAGACCATCCCTCACAGTGACTGAGCCTGGCACCGTAGCCTTGGCTGGGCATCGTGCCCCACCACATTAACAAAAGTGGAAAGGTGCCACTGAATCAGGGGCAGGGCTACTCACTGAGACACATCAATACATCACCCCTGGAGGAGAATATAGTGGGCTCGGGTGTCTCAACCTGCTACATGAGGTAAATACATATTTATAATAATGCCAATCCCATTTCCATTAAGCTTACCGGGGCTTGCAAATCTAACCAGACTATTTATTCAGAAATTGTTTACACTGAACCACAGAGACAGCCAGTGAGAATGTCTGAGCAGAAACCAGCCACTATTCAGTGGATTCCACACAATGCTAAACCATAGAGCTTGCCTTAGCTTAGAGTAGACCCATCTCTGTAGATGCAGAGGGATGACTGAATGAGACAAATTGGAACTAGGACATCAACAGCATGACGCTATCCTAGCTATAAGACATCAACAGCATGATGCTATCCTAGCTATAGAACTAGGACATCAACAGCATGATGCTATCCTAGCTATAGAACATCAACCGCATGATGCTATCCTAGCTATAAGACATCAACAGCATGATGCTATCCTAGCTATAGAACTAGCACATCAACAGCATGATGCTATCCTAGCTATAGAACATCAACAGCATGACGCTATCCTAGCTATAAGACATCAACAGCATGATGCTATTCTAGCTATAGAACTAGAACGTCAACAGTATGATGCTATCCTAGCTATAAGACATTAACAGCATGATGCTATCCTAGCTATAGAACTAGAACATCAACAGCATGATGCTATCCTAGCTAAAGAACTAGAACATCAACAGCATGATGCTATCCTAGCTAAAGAACATCAACAGCATGATGCTATCCTAGCTATAGAACATCAACAGCATGATGCTATCCTAGCTATAGAACATCAACAGCATGATGCTATCCTGGCTATAGGACATCAACAGCATGATGCTATCCTAGCTATAGAACATCAACAGCATGATGCTATCCTAGCTATAGGACATCAACAGCATGATGCTATCCTAGCTATAGAACATCTACAGCATGATGCTATCCTAGCTATAGAACATCAACAGCATGATGCTATCCTAGCTATAGAAAATCAACAGCATGATGCTATCCTAGCTATAGAACATCAACAGCATGATGCTATCCTAACTATAGAACATCAACAGCATGATGCTATCCTAGCTATAGAACATCAACAGCATGATGCTATCCTAGCTATAGGACATCAACAGCATGATGCTATCCTAGCTATAGAACATCAACAGCATGATGCTATCCTAGCTATAGGACATCAACAGCATGATGCTATCCTAGCTATAGGACATCAACAGCATGATGCTATCCTAGCTATAGAACATCAACAGCATGATGCTATCCTAGCTATAGAACATCAACAGCATGATGCTATCCTAGCTATAGGACATCAACAGCATGATGCTATCCTAGCTATAGGACATCAACAGCATGATGCTATCCTAGCTATAGGACATCAACAGCATGATGCTATCCTAGCTATAGAACATCAACAGCATGATGCTATCCTAGCTATAGAACTAGAACAGCATGATGCTATCCTAGCTATAGAACTAGAACATCAACAGCATGATGCTATCCTAGCTATAGAACTAGAATGTCAACAGCATGATGCTATCCTAGCTATAAGACATCAACAGCATGATGCTATCCTAGCTATAAGACATCAACAGCATGATGCTATCCTAGCTATAGAACTAGAACATCAACAGCATGATGCTATCCTAGCTATAGAACTAGAATGTCAACAGCATGATGCTATCCTAGCTATAAGACATCAACAGCATGATGCTATCCTAGCTATAGAACTAGAACATCAACAGCATGATGCTATCCTAGCTATAGAACTAGAATGTCAACAGCATGATGCTATCCTAGCTATAAGACATCAACAGCATGATGCTATCCTAGCTATAGAACTAGAACATCAACAGCATGATGCTATCCTAGCTATAGAACCAGAACATCAACAGCATGATGCTATCCTAGCTATAGAACAAGAACATCAACAGCATGATGCTATCCTAGCTATAGAACATCAACAGCATGATACTATCCTAGCTATAAGACATCAACAGCATGATGCTATCCTAGCTATAGGACATCAACAGCATGATGCTATCCTAGCTATAGAACATCAACAGCATGATGCTATCCTAGCTATAGAACATCAACAGCATGATGCTAATCTAGCTATAGAACATCAACAGCATGATGCTATCCTAGCTATAGAACATCAACAGCATGATGCTATCGTAGCTATAGAACATCAACAGCATGATGCTATCCTAGCTATAGGACATCAACAGCATGATGCTATCCTAGCTATAGAACATCAACAGCATGATGCTATCCTAGCTATAGGACATCAACAGCATGATGCTATCCTAGCTATAGAACTAGGACTAAGTACAGTTGTCGTTATTTTTATAGTTTTATTGTCCTCTCCTGCTGTGGAAACCAACTAGAAGAGTGATTTCTCTCCTCACTGCTGGCGGCCGAACGCTCCTCTATTCTCACACACAGACACCACCGCTAACGACTCAGTTCTCAGTCTCCTCCAGTTAACGCCCTATAACCACTACACCAGTTAACGCCCTATAACCACTACACCAGTTAACGCCCTATAACCACTACACACTACACCAGTTAACACCCTATAAACACTCCACAGTCCCCACCGTTCCATGAGATGTTTTCTAAAGGTAATTTTGCTGTTTGCTTGAGTAATTGGAGATGGAAGGGAGTTCCATGCGATCATGAAGAGAACCCTGGTGGCATGTCTTCTGGAATATGTATGGGTGTCTGAGCTAAATGTTATTTGATTATGCAGACAATCTGGATTATTCATCACAGTAATATTTCTCATGAAAACTAGAAGAGAAGCAGTTCATCTCTGGTCAACCCTCAACCAGGAAAGACTGGCATGATGTTAGTTATGTATGTGCAGTTAAGGGCAAGGCGTGCTGCTCTGTTTTGAGCCAGCTGCAGCTTTGCTAGGTCTTTCTTTGCTGCACTTGACCATATTACCGGACAGTAATCATGATGGGACACGACCAGAGCCTTAACAACTAGTACAGTTGATTTGTGTCAAAAATGCAGAACATATTTTTATAAACAGACATACCCCTCCCCATCTTCACAACAACTTTGTCAATATGACTTGACCTTGATAATTGACCATCCAATGTTATAACTAATTTAGCTTCCTCAAATTTCTTAGTTAACACCCTAGAAACAGTACACCAGGTCACTTTTACTGCCAAGCTTTATTTCTCACTCCTGTGTTATTCCAAGCGAGTTATAGCTGCAGTCAATTTGAGTATGCGTGATCAGAATTAAACTCAGACACAGAATTGCCCTAAGCCTCAGTAGCAGCAGCATCCTTCTCCCCACCCAGTCAGCCAAACATTACACTACAATAATTATGTCACGTAATTCTGGACTTTCACAGTTTTCTGTCAGATTGAAAACTCCCATTTCCTGTTCTTTAATTACAGACAGGAAGTAATGTAGTGGCTGTCTCATTATCACGTCAGTGTCTACTTCCTGTATGATATGTTTTAATGAAACGCTCCGTAGGGTCGTCCAGACCAATCACTGCTGTGGTTATTAGAGTGAGAACACATATAAACATACTGCTCCAAAACCTTCCTCAGTTCCACTGCTCATTGGGATGAATTACTGCCGTCAAAAAAAGTTATTATGAATTCGCTTAGAGAGCACTTCTCTATTATTCAATATGACTTTAAATGAAAGATCTTAAGTGCATTAACACATGTGGGTATCAGTGTTTGAAAAAGTGAGGTTCACAGTCAATCTTGAGAGAAACATCAATAACTCCTCTCTAGTTTTTCTCCATCGGGGTTCCATCTTGAATCTTCACCCACCCACCCACTCCACAGCATTTGGTTTCGGTTGCAATCAGCAGTTTAAGCATCGGTAGGGCCTAATGTATGTGTGTGTGTGTGTTAATGAGAGGTGAGTCCCTGGCCCAGACTAACCCATTTCCCCTCATTGAGCCATCCACTTACTTAACTCTATAGGAACATGACCGATCACGTTTCAACACGTCATACTCTTTATCAAAATGGAATCATTTGTCAGCCCGGTAACAAGTACCCGTTTCTCACATCAATAAAGACCACAGGAATACGGTGCTATACTGTTTCCATCCTTACTTACAGGCAATAACAGAAGTAGGTTTCACACGCAAAAATGTTTTAGCCCGTTCTTTACTAAATAATTATTTTTGGGTTTCTACTAGTTATTTGAATGTTTGTGGTAAGCTAAAGCTAGCGTAGCATCTAGGTCATAAAATGCCTAAAGATTTGGCCACTCTTGTAGAGAGCAGTATCATAAGGCATTTAACTACGTCACAGCTGATATGAACAGCAGGCTGTGGACTGAAGAACAATGGATCAGTGCCATGGCCGAAGGAACACAGCAGTCTAATATAACCATGGTATGTGTCTGTTCCTCTATAAACCTGGCTGTTCTAAATGTGTCTGTTCCTCTATAAACCAGGCTGTTCTAAATGTGTCTGTTCCTCTATAAACCTGGCTGTTCTAAATGGGTCTGTTCCTCTATAAACCTGGCTGTTCTAAATGTGTCTGTTCCTCTATAAACCTGGCTGTTCTAAATGTGTCTGTTCCTCTATAAACCAGGCTGTTCTACATGTGTCTGTTCCTCTATAAACCTGGCTGTTCTAAATGGGTCTGTTCCTCTATAAACCTGGCTGTTCTAAATCAGCTAGAGATTCAGCGCAGCGCAGGGCGGGCTGGAGAGAGCTGTGTGTGTGAGGATGTGTGGGTGTGATTAAGGATGGTGTGTGTGAAGATGTGAGAGAGAAGATGTGTGTGTGTGTGTGTGTGTGTGTGTGTGTGTGTGTATGTATGCGTCCATGGAGGAAGACTGGGAGGAGAGGGTACTCACGGGGTCCATAGAGTGGGGAAGGCTTCTCGTTCCTCCTGGCTGTACTCATTCAGTCTGCGAGGGATCTCTCTGGGCTGAGGCAGCTCCTCTGTCAGGTTCATAAGGATGTCCTCAGGAAGATCCTACCATACAATTACATACAACAAAGCCATTTCATGGATCTGTATGGCATCACGGCTATAGCCAGGGACAGGAACAGTCTTAGATCTGGATCTGTATGACACCTAGGCTATAGCCAGGGACAGGGACACAGTCTTAGATCTGGATCTGTATGACACCTAGGCTATAGCCAGGGACAGGGACACAGTCTTAGATCTGGATCCGTATGACACCTAGGCTATAGCCAGGGACAGGAACACAGTCTTAGATCTGGATCTGTATGACACCTAGGCTATAGCCAGGGACAGGGACACAGTCTTAGATCTGGATCTGTATGACACCTAGGCTATAGCCAGGGACAGGGACACAGTCTTAGATCTGGATCTGTATGACACCTAGGCTATAGCCAGGGACAGGGACACAGTCTTAGATCTGGATCTGTATGACACCTAGGCTATAGCCAGGGACAGGGACACAGTCTTAGATCTGGATCTGTATGACACCTAGGCTATAGCCAGGGACAGGAACACAGTCTTGGGTTTGTAGGTGTCTTCACTTCTCAGAGAGGGAACACACACCTGGGTTGGAGAGGTGTAGGTCAATGGAAAATAAGACTTTTACATTTATATACCGTATTATGGGCATAGAAGCTAGACTGCGACTAGTCTTTTCTAAATGCTTTACCACAATGGAAACATGTCAGACTTGTGTTATCATTGATGTTTCTATGTCTGTTCTGCTTGTTCTTGGCTGTATATGTAGTCATTTAAAATTATTAAGCAAATTCAATCAATCAATCAACATGTCAGCCATATTCCCTCCACAACAGGGGAATAAAGAGCAGATATTTTATCTTCAGGGAAGAGGTGGTGTGTGGCATCATTATTTTACTAAAACGTCCTGTTTCATTTTCACACAATATTAGATGTCATAGTCTTAAAGACAAGTCTTACATCTTCAGGGAAGAGGTGTAGCCGTTGCATCATGGTCCTTCTGGAGAGGTTCCTAGGCAGCATCCCATATACTGCCAGCTTTACTATCTGATGATGAAGAAGAAGAAGAAGAAGGAGATACATCGCTTGGATAGGCTACTTAGGTTGTGTCCCAAATGGCACCCTAGTGCACTATATAGGGAATAGGGTGCTATTTGGGACACCCTTAACACAGACAGGCGTTTGATGTAAGACAGTTGGATCAGGGTTGTCATGTTTACAGCTCTAGAGAGGAGCAAGGTCGAGGTCCATCATTGAGCCATCTTTAATATGTCGGCAGGTAGCTTAGTGGTTAAGAGCGTTGTGCCAGTAACCGAAAGGTCGCTGGTTCTAATCCCTGAGCCGACTAGGTAAAACATCTGTTGATATGTCCTTGAGCAAGGCACTTAACCCTAATTGCTCCTGTAAGTCGCTCTGGATAAGAGCATCTGCTAAATGACTAAAAATGTCTCCAGTGGAGGTCCTGTTAGGTCCAGGGGGGTATACTACAAAGCAAGATCAATGAGTTAGCCAGCTAACTTCCCTAATTTGTTTTTAGAAATATATACTTGAAATGGGCATGGTCTAATTGAACCAACAACCAAAAACATATATCTAAGTTTAGCTTTCTTAATGTGCTAGGTTTAAACAATATGGTAATATCTCCACCTTACCCTCTGCTTGTTAATGTAGATAGTAAAGAGTACTGAGCAGTCTCCCCTGTATACAACCTTATAGACCTCTTTAATATTCTCCTAACCTCATCTAAACAGTCTGGTTTTATTCCTCGTATCCCTCCCTCACCCTGTGGTGTGAAACATATTCAGTGTTCCTTGGAGCTATGTGTCACGATCGCCAACTGGTAGCAAAGAATTTAGAAAGAAATTGTGTTATCCTTCAACTGATACCCTGAATGTGCCACAACCCCTCCTCTATTCCCCAGTTTCCTTCTCCAGTCTTTCCATGTTCCTCCCCTCCCTACTCCCGTTGGCAAACCGACCAGAAAAATGACATGTTATTCCTACATAACCGTCCACCACTCAAATCCAACCTCTGCAATAAGAATACCACGTGAGGGGAAGAAAAACCTAAAATGTCACAGAGAAGTGAAAATCTCTTAATATTTGACTTTTTCTCTCACCTACCATTTCTAGCTGAATCCCTTCATACATATCTATTCCCTGTGAAAATTAATCAGTCCTATTCCTGTTAAATGACGACCGTGGTGTGTGGATGATGGATGTGTGTTGTATAGGGACACCATTCGTTACCACGGCTACAGAAGGTGGATGTCACCCCAACGTGATCATTACCCACAATTACCTCTGATAGATTCTCCCACCACTGGAATAACTCAGCTAGAGACACGCATCCATCTCATTAATGGAGGTTTAATGTGCTAGAGAAGCCTGAGGAGGGCTGGAGAGGAATGGGGGGGGGGAGAGGAGGGGAAGGGAGATGCAACTGGCCAGGGCTGGGGAGGAGCGCTGAGGGGAGGGATGAGGACAGTTGGGGAGAGGGAGAGGTGGGCTGGGGGAGAGCGGAGGCCTGGGGAGGTTTGGAGAGGGCTAGGGGGGCGATGAGGGTTGAGAGGCTGCAGGCCAGAACTGGGGAGAGGCAGGCAGGCAGTCGGCCAGGCCTTGGAGCTCTGGCCTGGGCCATTCAGCTATACAGTATGGAACTGGGGTAGGATAACATGTGGCTGTTCTGGTCTCTGGGCAGGGCTAGGATAGGATAACATGTGGCTGTTCTGTTCTCTGGGCTGGGGTAGGAGAACATGTGGTTGTTCTGTTCTCTGGGCTGGGGTAGGATAACATGTGGCTGTTCTGTTCTCTGGGCAGGGCTAGGATAGGATAACATGCGGCTGTTCTGTTCTCTGGGCTGGGGTAGGAGAACATGTGGCTGTTCTGTTCTCCCTTCCTGCTATGCCATCACTGAGGGGGATGCCCCTCACACACTATCCCTCATGTTTAAACTTTGGGAGATAGACTTACGGAAAGGGAACATGTATCACTTAAATGAAAAGGCAGATGTAAATAAAAGCTAGGTTTATTGTAATGTAGGGAGGAGGATCAGTGCACTGCTAGGAACTAAATAGATGAGTCACTACAATTGGAAAAGGGAGGATTAATGTACAGTACCAGTCAAAAGTTTGGACACACCTACTCATTCAAGGGTTTTTCTTTATTTGGACAATTTTCTACATTGTAGAATAATAGTGAAGACATCAAACTATGAAATAACACATACAGTGGGGGAAAAAAAGTATTTAGTCAGCCACCAATTGTGCAAGTTCTCCCACTTAAAAAGATGAGAGAGGCCTGTAATTTTCATCATAGATACACGTCAACTATGACAGACAAATTGAGATTTTTTTTCTCCAGAAAATCACATTGTAGGATTTTTAATGAATTTATTTGCAAATTACATACATACATACATACATACAAGACCACTGATAATCTCCCTCGATCTGGGGCTCCACGCAAGATCTCACCCCGTGGGGTCAAAATGATCACAAGAACGGTGAGCAAAAATCCCAGAACCACACGGGGGGACCTAGTGAATGACCTGCAGAGAGCTGAGACCAAAGTAACAAAGCCTACCATCAGTAACACACTACGCCGCCAGGGACTCAAATCCTGCAGTGCCAGACGTGTCCCCCTGCTTAAGCCAGTACATGTCCAGGCCCGTCTGAAGTTTGCTAGAGTGCATTTGGATGATCCAGAAGAGGATTGGGAGAATGTCATATGGTCAGATGAAACCTAAATATAACTTTTTGGTAAAAACTCAACTCGTCGTGTTTGGAGGACAAAGAATGCTGAGTTGCATCCAAAGAACACCATACCTACTGTGAAGCATGGGGGTGGAAACATCATGCTTTGGGGCTGTTTTTCTGCAAAGGGACCAGGACGACTGATCCGTGTAAAGGAAAGAATGAATGGGGCCATGTATCGTGAGATTTTGAGTGAAAACTTCCTTCCATCAGCAAGGGCATTGAAGATGAAACGTGGCTGGGTCTTTCAGCATGACAATGATCCCAAACACACTGCCTGGGCAACGAAGGAGTGGCTTCGTAAGAAGGATTTCAAGGTCCTGGAGTGGCCTAGCCAGTCTCCAGATCTCAACCCCATAGAAAATCTTTGGAGGGAGTTGAAAGTCCGTGTTGCCCAGCGACAGCCCCAAAACATCACTGCTCTAGAGGAGATCTGCATGGAGGAATGGGCCAAAATACCAGCAACAGTGTGTGAAAACCTTGTGAAGACTTACAGAAAACGTTTGACCTGTGTCATTGCCAACAAAGGGTATATAACAAAATATTGAGAAACTTTTGTTATTGACCAAATACTTATTTTCCACCATAATTTGCAAATAAATTCATTAAAAATCCTACAATGTGATTTTCTGGATTTTCTTTTCTCATTTTGTCTGTCATAGTTGACGTGTACCTATGATGAAAATTACAGGCCTCTCATCTTTTTAAGTGGGAGAACTTGCACAATTGGTGGCTGACTAAATACTTTTTCCCCCCACTGTATGGAATCATGTAGAAACCAAAAAAGTGTTAAACAAATTCTTCAAATAGCCACCCATTGCCTTGATGACAGCTTTGCACACTCTTGGCATTCTCTCAACCAGCTTCAAGAGGAATGCTTTTCCAACAGTCTTGAAGGAGTTCTCACATATGCTGAGCACTTGTTGGCTGCTTTTCCTTCACTCTGCGGTCCAACCCATCCCAAACCATCTCAATTGGGTTGAGGTCGGGTGATTGTGGAGGCCAGGTCATCTGATGCAGGACTCCATCACTCTCCTTGTTGGTCAAATAGCCTTTACACAGCCTGGAGGTGTGTTTTGGGTCATTGTCCTGTTAAGCTAAGCAGGACACTAATCCGGACGCTTATAAGAAATCCCGCTATGCCCTCAGATGAACCATCAAACAGGCAAAGCGTCAATACAGGACTAAGATTGAATACTACTACACCCGTTCTGATGCGCGTCGGATGTGGCAGGATTTACAAACTATAACGGCCTACAAAGGGAAACCCAGCCACGAGCTGCCCAGTGATGCGAGCATACCAGACGGGCTAAATGCCTTTTATGCTCGCTTCGAGGCAAGCAACACTGAAGCATGCATGAGAGCACCAGCTGTTCCGGACGACTGTGTGATTACACTCTCCATAGCCGATGTGAGCAAGACCTTTAAACAGGTCAACATTCACAAGGCCGCGGGGCCATACGGATTACCAGGATGTGTACTCAGAGCATGCGCGGACCAACTGGCAAGTGTCTTCACTGACATTTTCAACCTCTCCCTGACTGAGTCTGTAATACCTACATGTTTCAAGCAGACCACCATAGTCCCTGTGCCCAAGAAAGCGAAGGTAACCTGCCTAAATGACTACCGCCCTGTAGCACTCACGTCGGTAGCCATAAAGTGCTTTGAAAGGCTGGTCATGGCTCACAACACCACCATCATCCTGGAAACCCTAGACCCACTCCAATTTACATACCCCCCCAACAGATCCACAGATGATGCAATCCACACTCCACACTGCCCTTTCCCACCTGGACAAAAGGAACACCTATGTGAGAATGCTGTTCATTGACTACAGCTCAGCATTCAATACCATAGTGCCCACAAAGCTCATCACTAAGCTTAGCTTAAGGTACATTTAATTAATGTACATGTGGGCCTAGCTATAGGTACATTTCGTCAGTTAACCACTTGGGACGGCACTGTTGAAACATTCATGTATTTGAGGCAACACAAACAAAAGTATACACTAAAACAATATTAAGACCATCCATCTAAATAAGAGCAATGCCATGTGCTCTAAGGCAGAGGAGAGAAAACATATAGCCAAATTCAAGCTGAAATGGGTTTAGTTTATTCCTTGAAAAGTTAATCTCTGGGTTGCAATAAGCTCTGCTGCTGCTCCTTTATCTTCCTGCACACCCAGCTAGGCCTTTCCCCAGATTCCAGTAGACATTCTCCTAAAGGTGTAATAGTCTGACAGACCTGTACCAGCACAGATGCTGTGTCTGTGATAATACACAAGTGTGTCTGTCTGAAAACAACACTTCTAAAATCCTCCCTGATGATTCTGGAGCAGAACACTACCTCTCTGGAACCAGAGGAATGGGAGGGATGGGAGACTTACAAGGACAGAGTAATAATACACCATAATTCATTCTTTCCCAGCGGGCCATTTGTAACGTTTATAGACAAAACACGTCACACAACTGTGGGACAGCTCATATTTCATCAAATAAAAAATCAATACATAAATGCGATGCAAAATGCAACTGCTACCTGAATGCCATGCAATTCTGACATTTTGATGAATTATGAAATGCAGCTTTAGCTAGGCCTAGGAATGAAACTTTAAAGGCTGAAGTTACTGTATAGGTACACTTGAGAGGACAGTGTTTATTCAGTGTTTCCAAACAGACTGCAGTAGCACACAAATAAACAATAGCTAACTCACCAGCCAGTTTATTAGGTACACCACCCTGTTCACGAGGCCATGGCTTGCTATATAAAGCAGGCAGACAGGCATCGAGTCATTCAGTTACTGTTCGACTGAACGTCAGAATGGGCAAAACGAGTGACCTAAGCGACTTTGAGCGTGGTATGATTGTCGGTGCCAGGCACGTCGGATCCAGTATCTCAGAAACATCCGCCCTCCTGGGCTTTTCACTCACGACAGTGTCTAGAGCTTACTGAGAAATGGTGCGACAAACAAAAAACATCCAGTCAGTGGCAGTCCTGTGGGCGAAAACAGCTCGTTGATGAGAGAGGTCGAAGGAGAATGGCAAGAATTGTGCAAGCTAACAGGCAGGCCACAAACAGACAACGGCAAAGTACAACAGTGGTGTGCAGAACAGCATTTCGGAATGCACAACTCGTCAATCCTTGTCATTGACTATTGTAGCAGACGACCACACCGGGTTCCACTCCTATCAGCTTAGAACAAGAAGCAGAGGTTCCAGTAGTCACACGATCACAAACACTGGACAATTGAGGAGTGGAAAAACATTCCCTGGTCTGACAAATCCTAGTTCCTGATGCGTCATGCTGATGGCAGAGTCAGGATTTGGCGTAAGCTGCATGAGTCCATGGACCCATCCTGCCTGGTGTCAAAGGTACAAGCTGGTGGTTGTGGTGTACCGCCGTCCAATCTGCAGCAACTGCGTGATGCCATCACGTCAGCATGGACCAACATCCCTGTGGAACTTTCCCGAAGAATTCCAGCCGTTCTGGAGGCAAAGGGCAGTCCGACTCGGTACTAGATGGGTGTACCTAATAAACTGACTCAAAATACTTACCGCTTTGGGGTCTTTCAAATGTAGCTGGGTGGCTGTGACTTGTTTAAATCCACCTGGAAACCTTTGGGAAAGAAACAAAGCTGAATTTCGAGGAAGACACACTTTGGTATGACAATCAACTTTACACACATATGCTTAGTCAACCACATCACTCATTACACAGATCAGTTCACATGCTCCATGTTTCAATGAAGTTCTTCTTGACTGATGAGTAAACACAGGTACAGAATAACACTCCTTTATGTTCACTGGTTATTCCACGTGTAACAGACAGACAGTCTGATCAAGACCTTACTGTGTGTGGGAGGAATAGACCTTCTGTTCCCATTTGTTCCCAGAGAAGGCTATGTGTCTGGTGTTCATGACTACTACATGATCTCCAACATCACCTGAGGAACACAGAGACACATGCTCATTATAAAGATCACAAACTTTATAGAAACACATTTTGCTGACACGTTACAATGGATGTTCTTAGCTCCTTTTAAAAGATTATCAAGGAATGCAGGAAAAGATTCATAATTCAAATGCCACCAAGTGGTTTCTGAATTAGATATGGAGAGAATGATAGATGACTTTCTAACACCTCTCCATCACTCTCTACTAAAGCAGATATACACTTTGGGAAAGGGAACATGTATAACTTAAATGAAAAGGCAGGTGTAAATAAAAGCTAGGTTTATTGTAATGTAGGGAGGAGGATCAGTGCACTGCTAGGAACTAAATAGATGAGTCACTACAATTGGAAAAGGGAGGATTAATGTACACTACCAGTCAAAAGTTTCTTTATTTTTTACTATTTTCTACATTGTAGAATAATAGTGAAGACATCAAATATATGCAATAACACATATGGAATCATGTAGTAACCAAAAAAAGTGTTCAACAAATCAAAAAAGATATGTTATATTTGAGATTCTTCAAATAGCTACCCTTTGCCTTGATGACAGCTTTGCACACTGTGAAGCATTTAAAACTTTTGACTGGTAGCGTATAACACACCAAAAGTAAACCCTTCTTAGTTTGAATGGTCGTTCAACAACGAGCAGATCACATTTAATAGAATAGGTCAAACAGCATCATAGAATAGGTCAAACAGGTTCATAGAATAGGTCAAACAATAAGCCCCCTTCACTCTCCAGCATTCCAGCAGTTAACAGAGCACAGCTCCAGGGATGAGGGGAAAGTAATGGACAGGTTTCTCTATCCCTCAGGGTCCACACACATGTACCTATACATCAGGTGAAGAGGCATTCACCTCACAGTCAAATCAAACTCAAATAGTGTGAAGAGCCACAGGTTTTGAAAGAAGGCTGAAGGCAGTTGATGAAAAATAAGTGGTGGGTTCTATCTGAGCCTTCTGGTTATGTGCATAGTTGGGGTCTATTGGTTTCATAGTGATCCTTTAGCGCCACCATGTGGTCATTGTTATGGCTGCAAAAAAAACCTCTCAGAATATGTCCTTGCTCAAATTAAAATCAAATCCAATTTTATTTGTCACATGCGCCGAACACAAGTGTAGACCTTACCGTGAGATGCTTACTTACAAGCCCTTAACCTACAATGCAGTTCAATAATTATTTACTAAATAAAATAAAGTAAAACATAAAATAAAGTTACACAATAAAATAACAATAACGAGGCTATGTACAGGGGTACCGGTACCGAGTCAATGTGCGGGGGTACAGGTTAGTCGAGGTCATTTGTACATGTACGTAGGGGTAAAGTGACTATGCATAGATAATTAACAGAGAGTAGCAGCAGTGTAAAAACAAGGGGCATAAAAGGCATTTAGCCCGTCTGGTAGGCTCGCGTCACTGGGCAGCTCATGGCTGGGTTTCCCTTTGTAGTCTCTAATAGTTTGTAAGCCCTGCCAAATCCGACGCGCGTCAGAGCCGGTGTAGTAGGATTCAATCGCAGTCCTGTATTGACGCTTTGCCTGTTTGATGGTTCGTCTGAATGCATAGCGGGATTTCTTATAAGCGTCCGTATTAGTGTCACACTCCTTGAAACCGGCAGCTCTACCCTTTAGCTCGGTGTGGATGTTGCCTGTAATCCATGGCTTCTGGTTGGGATATGTACATACGGTCACTGTGGGGATGACGTCTTCGATGCACTTATTGATGAAGCCAGTGACTGATGTGGTGTACTCCTCAATGCCATTGGATGAATCCCGGAACATATTCCAGTCTGTGCTAGCAAAACAGTCCTGTAGCGTAGCATCCGCGTCATCTGACCACTTCCGTATTGAGCGAGTCACTGGTACTTCCTGCTTTAGTTTTTACTTGTAAGCAGGAATCAGGAGGACAGAATTATGGTCAGATTTGCCAAATGGAGGGCGAGGGAGAGCATTGTATGTGTCTCCATGTGTGGAGTAAAGGTTGCACATGTGACATGCTGGTAGAAATGAGGTAAAACAGATTTAAAATTGGCCTGCATTAAAGTCCCCGGCCACTAGGAGTGCCACTTCTGGATGAGCCTTTTCTTGTTTGCTTATGGCCTTATACAGCTCGTTGAGTGTGGTCTTAGTGCCAGCATCGGTTTGTGGTGGTAAATAGACGGCTATGAAAAATATAGAGGAAAACTCTCTTGGTAGATAGTGTAGTCTACAGCTTATCATGAGGTACTCTAGCTCAGGCGAGCAATACCTAGAGACTTCCTTAATATTAGAAATCACGCACCAGCTGTTATTGACAAATAGGCGCACACACCACCACCCGAGGGTCTTACCGGACATAGCTGTTCTGTCCTGCCGATGCACGGAAAACCCAGCCAATTGTATATTATCCGCGTCATCGTTCAGCCATGACTCGGTGAAACATAAGATATTAGTTTTTAATGTCCCGTTGGTAGGATAGTTTCGAACAGAGCTCATCCAGTTTATTCTCCAGTGATTGCACGTTGGCCAATAGAACGGATGGTAGAGGCGGGTTACCCACTCGCCGTCTAATTCTCACAAGGCACCCACAATCTCCGCCCCCTGTACCTTAGTCTTTTCTTCACGCGAATGACAGGGATTTGGGCCTGGTCTCAGAAAAACAGTACATCCTTAGCATCGGACTCATTGAAGAAAAAATCTTAGTCCATTTCGAGGTGAGTAATCGCTGTTCTCATATCCAGAAGCTCTTTTCGGTCATAAGAGACAGTAGCAGCAACATTATGTAGAAAATAAGTTACAAACAATGCGAGAAAACCACACAAAATAGTACAATTGGTTAGGAGCCTGTAAAACGGCAGCCATCCCCTCCGGCTGGCTGTGAAGGAAGCATCAAATTAAAGCCTCAAATCAATTGCGGACTGTATTGCACAGTCGCACACATTCAGGAAAACACACATCATTAGTCCATTTCTAAATGGGCATGTTGCTAGCTGTCTACTCACTCAGTGCATGGTAGATCGGTTTGTGTTTCCCCTGTAGCCTGACTGCACACATAGTGGCAATCTTCCCTGGAGGCTGCATCCGAGCGTCTATCAGGTACCACGACCTGGCAAAGGTAGCCCATTGCTGAATAAAGGGGAAGAGAGAGATCACGTCAATTCAGAGTTTCAGACACAGTAGTAGCACAACATCCCACATCAGCACACAGTTGTCAGCTCTCAAGCCACAAACATATAGCTGAAGGTTGACTGGGGCACAAGGATTAAATTAATAATATAAATAATTGCAAGAAAAGATCAAACTGCAATTTAGGACTACGATTTAATAAAGAGATTAGCTAGCTGGACAGATTACGGATAGCTAGCTAGCTAACGTTAGCGACATGTACCATATGTCAGCGATGAGTTTTGCATATAATTTACCATGACATTTACACATTTAATGCTAGTTCAAAATACAAAATAATCACACGTTATGTATAAAAGTAAAGTGTTACCTGGGCAGATTTAGTAAAACTGGACATATTACATGAATTACAAGCACATCATTCCCGATTGACCCCCAACGAGAACAGATGGTGCAGCGTTGTATTGAGTCGAAACATGGATGAAAACTCAGTTCCTGGGTGCAAATTGTAGATCTGTTCCTGAAATCCTGAATGCATAACTAATACATTTTCAGTTACTAATATGTAACAGATGATATTGGTATATTTTAAGGAGAAACCATCAAAGAATATGACAAATAATATCTGGTTTTGATAATATCGCTCATGGTCATTAAAATGCATTTTTGCCGCCGGTTGTATTTTGAAGTAGCGCCTTGACGTCCCCAGAACTTTAGACGACAACTTCCGTTTCAAGAGAGAGCGCGAGGAAATAAATTTGACAATACGAAAAAAAAAAGTCTTTTATATTTACATTTATACTGAAAACTGATGGTAGTAATTCAGAGGAATGGATCGGTACGTGTTAGTTGTTTCTTTTAACCAAGAAGAGGATAAATGCGCGAAGGGTACGTTAACGATACCTTTGTAGCGGACTCGGATTTCGTGTTTTGCAAGCTACAGTAACTAGCAACTGTAGTATGGAGCAGCAGAGCCTTCTATAGTAGAGATGCTGATAAACATACTATGAGCAATGGTGAGGTTTCTGTAAATGCAAATCATAACTTCTTGAATTATTGTAATCGTTTATTTTACAGCATTGGAGGCTGCCAAACAGATGTATGATAAACTGGGGAATATCTCCAGTTGTAATTCAACAAGGAGGGTTTCTCTGTTTCCAGGTAAGCCAATGCATTGTTTGTGTGTGTGTGTGTGTGTGTGTGTGTGTGTGTGTGTGTGTGTGTGTGTGTGTGTGTCAGGTGTCTTGCTTGCAGAAACTATTGCAATATGTCTACCTGCTTTTACATTTTTTCAAGGGGAAAGTAACATTAGCTAAATGTGATTCCATCATCTTTCTCATCTGCCTCCTAAGCCTGCTCTCTGAGTGGTGGTCCTGCCTCACAGAGGTGGTATTTTGCTGTCCAGGCATGTCATGGGACATCTCAGGTATGTGTCATGTCAAGGAATGTCTTGTATTAGTCAGGGGTGTCTTTCTGACCCTACTCTGACCTTCTTTGTGTTTACACTGGAGATGTCTGCCCATGTCCTGCACCGCATGCAGCTTCTACTGTTGAACACAAAATGTACATTTACATCATTTAGCAGATGCTCTTATCCAGAGCGACTTACAAATTGGTGCATTCAACTTATGATAGCCAGTGGAACAACCACTTATTTTTTATGGGGGGGGGGGGGGGGGTGGGTCAATCAAACCATTTCATCAGTTATACATGACACATTCATCACAGTCTTCTGTTTTTTTTTTTTTGCGGTGGTCCTCAAACCTATTCACCACATTGACTGACTGTCATCACCTTTCACCACATTGACTGACTGTCATCACCTTACACCACATTGACTGACTGTCATCACCGTTCATCACATTGACTGACTGTCATCACCTTTCACCACATTGACTGACTGTCATCACCTTTCACCACATTGACTGACTGTCATCCTTCCTGTCTCTGTTTGTAGTTCTGCAGTGCAGAGTGGGAGGAGCTGGGTAGTTGTCAGAAGAATGATGACCAGGAGGAAAGCCCCAACACTATGGAGGCCTGTCTCAGTACTCTGGATGACCAGGAGGAGAAGACTGACCAGCCTGACCCACAGCTGACTGAGTATGAGTGATATTCACTGGGCTCTACAGTGCGACCATTAGACATGCATTTGCAACAAAAAATAGATGTGTGCGAACTGCAAAAGTGAAGTATGAGCACGTCTGCGAGTAAAATGTATAGGTACGAAGAGACCAGAGAATCAGTCTGTCAGACATGCAAGTGTCACCGTTACCACGGTAACTTCCTGCCCTTAAAGGGGCAGCTGAACATTTTTGTCTCGCCTAGGTGACTCAAATATTTGAGGGTACATTGTGCTTGATTTAGCATAGAACACCCCAAAAACTTTTAGTCATTTCTTATCATTAAAACACTTTTTCTCAAATACCTTAATTGTGCTCCTACATTTATTTTTGTGCTCCTAAATGTTTCAACTTAGGAGCACATGTGCTCCTTGTAAACAATGTCAGCGTAGAGCCCTGATTTAATTCCCTTCCAAATCTGTCCTCTGTTGTATATCCCAGCTCTGTGCTCCTCTATAATACTCATTCAGCAGTATTTTAAACAAACATACAAAGTTTACCTTATTTCCTCTTGAGATGTTTTAGAACTTTCTGAATATCACATTTCCTGGCTGTATTGAAATGTATTGTCCGTTCAGAGGTGAATGAATGAATAGTTGATTAATAAAGTTCTGATTTGTGATGACTGCAGGTTGTATGAAGAGGCAGCAGAAGGACTACACCTTTTATCAGACAGTCTTCCCCCTCCAGGTAACTCACTCCATTCACCTTGGTTCATTCTGCCAGACCGTGAAAAATTTCTCTATATTAATGTATCTTATCCAGGAGTTCTCCATATTTCCTACATGCCTGGGCTTGTTTTGTGTTAGTTTACTAGGTGTTTTATGGCTGACTCTGTTCCCCTCTGTTTCTCCTAGATGTGATATTTGTGTTAGTTTACTAGGTGTTTTATGGCTGACTCTGTTCCTCCTAGATGTGATATTTGTGTTAGTTTACTAGGTGTTTTATGGCTGACTGTTCCCCTCTATTTCTCCTAGACGTGATATTTGTGTTAGTTTACTATGTGTTTTATGGCTGACTGTTCGCCTCTGTTTCTCCTAGATGTGATATTTGTGTTAGTTTACTAGGTGTTTTATGGCTGACTGTTCCCCTCTGATTCTCCTAGATGTGATATTTGTGTTAGTTTACTAGGTGTTTTATGGCTGACGCTGTTCCCCTCTGTTTCTCCTAAATGTGATATTTGTGTTAGTTTACTAGGTGTTTTATGGCTGACTGTTCCTCCTCCAGGAAAAGCTCTGCTAGATGTGATATTTCTGGGTGTTGCTGAAGAGGCTCCTAACCTGAAGGACTTCCTCCCTGTGATTGGCTCATTGAAACACATGCAGGCATGGCACTCAGCCAAGATTACCATAGTGACTGAACACCAAGCTGGGTAAGGACAAAGAACAATTATACAAAATGATGCAGAGCAGTTGTGCCTGTGTGATTTCCATTGTACCACTAGAGGGCAGCATAGAGTTGTTGAATGGCTAAATACATAGATAAACTGATGCCTATCCTGCTTTACTTGTTCCTCCAGGTGGCAGAAGCCAGCCTCCAACCTGTCAGCCAGTATAGTAGATACCAGTGGCATCATGACCTGTATTGATGAGAGGGAGTTATGGAGAGGAGGTGTTCTCATCAGAGAGAAAAAGGTAAGATTATTTAGCCTATCAGAATGGTTTATACTAATATTTTGACTGTTGTATCCATATACTTGACCACTAGGGGGCGTATGTTAGTAAATCTGCAAAATAAAGAGTAAAAAAACGCTAGTAAAAGGAAAGTAGGTGTATTTAAATATTACAATATGATGACGCAAGTGAAAGGAAAGTAGGTGTATTAAATATTACAATATGATGTACAGTGCATTCGGAAAGTATTCGGAAAGTATTCAGACCAGTTGACTTTTTCCACATTTTGTTATGTTACAGCCTTATTCTAAAATGGATTAAATAGATTTTTTCCCTCATCAATCTACACACAATACCCCATAATGACAAGGCAAAAACAGGTTTTTAGATTTTTTTGCAAATTTATTAAAAATATAAAAACAGAAATATCACATTTAGACAAGTATTCAGACCCTTTACTCAGCACCTTTGGCAGCGATTACAGCCTTGAGTCTTCTTGGGTATGACGCTACAAGCTTGGCATACCTGTATTTGGGGAGTTTCTCCCATTTATTTTCTGCAAATCCTCTCAAGCTCTGTCAAGTTGGATGGGGATCGTCGCTGCACAGCTATTTTCAGGTTTCTCCAGAGATGTTCGATCAGATTCAAGTCCGGGCTCTGGCTGGGCCACTCAAGGACATTCAGAGACTTGTCCCGAAGCCACTCCTGCGTTGTCTTGGCTGTGTACATAGGGTCGTTGTCCTGTTGGAAGTTGAACCTTTGCCCCAGTCTGAGTTACTGAGTGCTCTGGAGTAGGTTTTCATCAAGGATCTCTCTGCACTTTGCTCTGTTCATCTTTGCCTCGATCCTGACTAGTCTCCCAGTCCCTGCCAATGAAATACACCCCCACAGCATGATGCTGCCACCACCATGCTTCACCGTAGGGATGGTGCCAAGTTTCCTCCAGACGTGACGCTTGGCATTCAGGCCAAAGAGTTCAATCTTGGTTTCATCAGACCAGAGAATCTTGTTTCTAATGGTCTGAGAGTCCTTTAGGTGCCTTTTGGCAAACTCCAAGCGGGCTGTCATGTGCCTTTTACTGAGGAGTGGCTTCCACAGAGGAACTCTGGAGCTCTGTCAGAGTGACCATCGGGTTCACCTCCCTGACCAAGGCCCTTCTCCCCTGATTTCTCAGTTTGGCCGGGCAGCCAGCTCTAGGAAGAGTCTTGGTGGTTCCAAACTTATTCCATTTAAGAAGGATGGAGGCCACAGTGTTCTTGGGGACCTTCAATGTTGCAGAAATTGTCTACGGACAATTCCTTCGACCTCGTGGCTTGGTTTTTGCTCTGACATGCACTGTCAACTGAAGACCTTATATAGACAGGTGTGTGCCTTTCCATATCATGTCCAATCAATTTAATTTACCACAGGTGGACTCCAATCAAGTTGTAGAAACATCTCAAGGATGATCAATGGAAACAGGATGCACCTGAGCTCAATTTCGAGTCTCATAGCCAAGGGTCTGAATACTTATGTAAATAAGGTATTTCTGTTTTTTATATTTAATAAATGTGCAAACATTTCTAAACTTGTTTTAGCTTTGTCATTATGGGGTATTGTGTGTACATTGATGGGGAAAAATGTAATTTAATCCATAACAAAATGTGGAAAAATGGAAGGGGTCTGAATACTTTCCGAATGCACTGTAGATTATGCTGCCCTGGGAGAATGTATAGGGGTCATGTGTGGGGCAGGGTGCTCAGTGTGTGCCAAGCCTAGGGCTGTAATGAAGGGCTGCTCTGTCTGGAGGCCTTGCTGGGCCTGGGGTCAGGGGTTAAAGGTCTAATGACTAATCCAGAGCCCCCTGGCACACAGGACAACAGCCAGGGTTACTCATCCCCTCACCCAGCCCCCTGACTGGGACACAGGGGGGCATGAGAACCAACTGTGCCCGGCCCTGAACCCAAACCCCAGTCTCGACCGATACTCTTATGACTCAGCCATTAATGATTGCAGATCCGCCGTCTTGGTAATGCTTGTACTCAGTGAGAGTTGATAGACGTGTTGTGAATTTAGCCTTTTTAATGTTCTTTGATTTAGAGTATATTTTTGCAAGTCAAGATCACACATTTAGATCTAACTTTACAACACAACTTCATCTCTAGAGTTTACTGTTTCCTTACATCCTTCAGAAGACATCAGCTCAGCTGTCACTGTTACAACGTAATTAGGTTTATCCATAGGAATATAAATTAATTCCTTTGGGACATTGACAGTGCTGTAGCTACATTTGAGGACACTGAGGTCTGGACCTTGGTAATTTTTTCTAATTAATAAAATACTAATGTATTTTTTAGGAACTCAGTCGGGGTCTCAATTTACTGTTGAGAGTTAGAATAGTAGAATACACAAGGTGCAATTTCTTAACTTGGTAGTGCATCAGAAGTTTTTGTTATGTTTAATGTCACTCACTGACAGTAACTCAATTAGCCCATGTCAGTTAAAAATGTATCTATTTTTTTTATTGGAAAGTTAGTCTAGCCAGCTATCTAAACTTGTAGTAATCATGGCCAAATTACCCACCGGACACGCATGGAACGTGCCCAGGGGCCCTGACCTCCAGATAGCCCCCCATTTTATTTTTCTAGTCACTCTCACTCAAATATCGTGTAAACATGGCAAACTGTGTAGAATTGCAGAAAATGTGCTTGTATAACTGAAAACATGTCTCCCCACCCCATGGCAAAATGTGTAGAATTGCAGGAAATTAGCTGTAAAACTGCAAGAAAAATAAGTTCTGTAAAGCAAATATATTTGTTTACCTTTTGTTCATAAATTACTTTTTCTGCTAACAGATCCCTCTGTACGTATTAAATTATAGTTTTTAATCCCAGTGCTGAATTAATGTGTAGCGGCTAATTGTATCGCTAGTATGGAATGTGTTTGTAGATCGACTGAATGAATGAAGCTACAGCCACTAGTGCTGAGCGATTTAACTGAAATGTCTGTTATTTTTAGGTTTTTAAACAACTAATTGACCAATATCTGTTCAATTATTTGAATTCCATTTAGTTCGTTTTTTTTCTTTGAGCTCAATGCGCAGTTTCTCTAGAGATAAATCAGATCAAGCCCAACTGTGCGATGTACAGTGGGGGAAAAAAGTATGTAATTTTCATCATAGGTACACGTCAACCTTGACAGACAAAATGAGAAAAAGAAATCCAGAAAATCACATTGTAGGATTTTTTATGAATTTATTTGCAAATTATGGTGGAAAATAAGTATTTGGTCAATAACAAAAGTTTCTCAATACTTTGTTATATACCCTTTGTTGGCAATGACACAGGTCAAATGTTTTCTGTAAGTCTTCACAAGGTTTTCACACACTGTTTATGGTATTTTGGCCCATTCCTCCATGCAGATCTCCTCTAGAGCAGTGATGTTTTGGGGCTGTTGCTGGGCAACACAGACTTTCAACTCCCTCCAAAGATTTTCTATGGGGTTGAGATCTGGAGACTGGCTAGGCCACTCCAGGACCTTGAAATGCTTCTTACGAAGCCACTCCTTCGTTGCCCGGGCGGTGTGTTTGGGATCATTGTCATGCTGAAAGACCCAGCCACGTTTCATCTTCAATGCCCTTGCTGATGGAAGGAGGTTTTCACTCAAAATCTCACGATACATGGCCCCATTCATTCTTTCCTTTACACGGATCAGTCGTCCTGGTCCCTTTGCAGAAAAACAGCCCCAAAGCATGATGTTTCCACCCCCATGCTTCACAGTAGGTATGGTGTTCTTTGGATGCAACTCAGCATTCTTTGTCCTCCAAACACGACTAGTTGAGTTTTTACCAAAAAGTTATATTTTGGTTTCATCTGACCATATGACATTCTCCCAATCCTCTTCTGGATCATCCAAATGCACTCTAGCAAACTTCAGATGGGCCTGGACATGTACTGGCTGAAGCAGGGGGACACGTCTCGCACTGCAGGATTTGAGTCCCTGGCGGCGTAGTGTGTTACTGATGGTAGGCTTTGTTACTTTGGTCCCAGCTCTCTGCAGGTCATTCACTAGGTCCCCCCGTGTGTTTCTGGGATTTTTGCTCACCGTTCTTGTGATCATTTTGACCCCACGGGGTGAGATCTTGCGTGGAGCCCCAGATCGAGGGAGATTATCAGTGGTCTTGTATGTCTTCCATTTCCTAATAATTGCTCCCACAGTTGATTTCTTCAAACCAAGCTGCTTACCTATTGCAGATTCAGTCTTCCCAGCCTGGTGCAGGTCTACAATTTTGTTTCTGGTGTCCTTTGACAGCTCGTTGGTCTTGGCCATAGTGGAGTTTGGAGTGTGACTGTTTGAGGTTGTGGACAGGTGTCTTTTTATACTGATAACAAGTTCAAACAGGTGCCATTAATACAGGTAACGAGTGGAGGACAGAGGAGCCTCTTAAAGAAGAAGTTACAGGTCTGTGAGAGCCAGAAATCTTGCTTGTTTGTAGGTGACCAAATGCTTATTTTCCACCATAATTAGCAAATAAATTCATTAAAAATCCTACAATGTGATTTTCTGGATTTTTTTTCCTCAATTTGTCTGTCATAGTTGACGTGTATCTATGATGAAAATTACAGGCCTCTCTCATCTTTTTAAGTGGGAGAACTTGCACAATTGGTGGCTGACTAAATACTTTTTTCCCCACTGTAGTAGGTAGTTGTAGTTTCCAACAGGCCAATATTCTACATAATTTAGCGCAGAAAACATGTTAATTAACTTCAATGACCATAATCCATTGCATGCTTACTTGTCCGGTCTGTGTGGTGCAGACATGGAGAGGGAGAGAAGAGACAGAACGCGCGATCGAGAGGGATAGAGAGCAGTTGCTTTGCAAAGGTATCTCTATCTGAAAATACATGATCTAAGTGAATGATAGTTGGTATTCAGCAGTCATAAAAGTATGCCTTTACTTTGACGAATTTCTAAAATAGTGATTTTGTCAGACAGCATAGGCAGCAGCTCTATAGAGATGAGATGATGACTTGGAATGAAATAATAGTCATCAAATAAATCAAATGTAATATACACAACTTAAATATTTTATTAAAGTAAAGTCATGTGAATAAATGATGGTTAATAAGTGATAATCAGTAATGGGCATCATGGGACTTGTAATAATTATTTTATTCTGTGTTCTAGCATTCAACCCCCACAATGAATAGTGCATGTTACACAAAATAATCAACATCGAAAATCGTGATTATTTTTTAATAATGAAACTGAACCGACTTCAAAATGCACTAATCGCTCAGCACAACCAATGTGATAATGGCTGGGATAATTTGTGCTTCTTTTGCAGTTCTCCAAATAGCATTTTAGAGTTTTTAAATTGAATAGAAATGCAGTAAATTAGCTTCAACTTTCTTAACATTTCTTGGAAATCCCCCCGGGACCTCACTAAAACAGACCCTGTACATTGATTACAATGAGAACAGGCTGTCATGGGAAATCTCTGTTCTAAGATGGAAACCCAGTTTTGAGTTCACTAAAGATGTTGTCCTATTTATGTCTCCTGTCCTGTCTAACAGTTTGCCTCTGAGGTGAGGTTTGAAGGCTTCTCCCTCAGAGCCCAGGATAGAGCGACATGGTACAGCCTGCTGCCTTCTGATCCAGACTCCCAGACCAGCTCTGACCACAAGCTACACTCGGAGGTGAGTAGTCCTACCCTATCCTATCCTACCCCACCCTATCCTGTCCTACCCTGCCTCCAACCTTCCAGTTCTACCTGCTACTGACTCACTGTCCTACCCTACCTCCAACCTTCCAGTTCTACCAGCTACTGACTCACTGTCCTACCCTACCTCCAACCTTCCAGTTCTACCTGCTACTGACTCACTGTCCTACCCTACCTCCAACCTTCCAGTTCTACCAGCTACTGACTCACTGTCCTACCCTACCTCCAACCTTCCAGTTCTACCTGCTACTGACTCACTGTCCTACCCTACCTCCAACCTTCCAGTTCTACCTGCTACTGACTCACTGTCCTACCCTACCTCCAACCTTCCAGTTCTACCAGCTACTGACTCACTGTCCTACCCTACCTCCAACCTTCCAGTTCTACCAGCTACTGACTCACTGTCCTACCCTACCTCCAATCTTCCAGTTCTACCAGCTACTGACTCACTGTCCTACCCTACCTCCAACCTTCCAGTTCTACCTGCTACTGACTCACTGTCCTACCCTACCTCCAACCTTCCAGTTCTACCAGCTACTGACTCACTGTCCTACCCTACCTCCAACCTTCCAGTTCTACCAGCTACTGACTCACTGTCCTACCTCCAACCTTCCAGTTCTACCTGCTACCGACTCACTGTCCTACCCTACCTCCAACCTTCCAGTTCTACCAGCTACTGACTCACTGTCCTACCCTACCTCCAACCTTCCAGTTCTACCAGCTACTGACTCACTGTCCTACCCTGCCTCCAACCTTCCAGTTCTACCAGCTACTGACTCACTGTCCTACCCTACCTCCAACCTTCCAGTTCTACCTGCTACTGACTCACTGTCCTACCCTACCTCCAACCTTCCAGTTCTACCTGCTACTGACTCACTGTCCTACCCTACCTCCAACCTTCCAGTTCTACCAGCTACTGACTCACTGTCCTACCCTACCTCCAACCTTCCAGTTCTACCAGCTACTGACTCACTGTCCTACCCTACCTTCAACCTTCCAGTTCTACCAGCTACTGACTCACTGTCCTACCCTACCTCCAACCTTCCAGTTCTACCAGCTACTGACTCACTGCCCTACCTCCAACCTTCCAGTTCTACCTGCTAGTGACTCACTGTCCTACCCTACCTCCAACCTTCCAGTTCTACCAGCTACTGACTCACTGTCCTACCCTACCTCCAACCTTCCAGTTTAACCTGCTACTGACTCACTGTCCTACCCTACCTCCAACCTTCCAGTTCTACCAGCTACTGACTCACTGTCCTACCCTGCTTCCAACCTTCCAGTTCTACCTGCTACTGACTCACTGTCCTACCCTACCTCCAACCTTCCAGTTCTACCAGCTACTGACAGACTGTCCTACCACCAGAATAAGTATCTCTACTCACTGAGACACTGCTATGTAAACACATGTATTTCTACACAGCTTTTAATACTATGACTTGTTTTAGGGGTTAAAAGCAGACTCAAACTTACACTCTTACAGAATCCCTTAAGGTGTTTAAACCAAACTATTATTCACAACATATTCAAACATCCATTAATTACACTTTTTCAATTAAACACTGCTTAATAAAAGTAAAAAAAAAATATTTAGCTTCAGCCATCTAACGGCACTGTTGGTGTTTCTGTCAGAGAGAGAGAGAGAGAGAGAGAAACAGAGCGAGGGACAGAAAGAGAGCGAGGGAGTGAGCTCAGTTAGTGTCCATGTTGCTGTCTCTTCGCTCCAGGCTCTGCTGTCATAAAAACCAGAGTGTGAAATGTTTCTCTAATGAGTTTTCCACTACAGATGAATCATGGAGCTCTATGTAGCGATGGACATGCTCATCTCTGATAGTCTGTTATTAAACCCTTGGACTGTTTACTCGTTGGACACCCACCTGATTTACAGCACCCATATTGATTAGCTAGTGTCATTAAATTCCTTTTGGTTCCGTGACAGGCAGTATTTATGGTGATGATTATTATTGTTCTGGGAGAGTGTGTTTGTAGTAAAAATAATTGTGTTTATGGTGTTGTTGAGACAGTGACTCACCATCTGTTGTCTCTGTAACTGAAGGAGAGAGGTGGGTGGTGTGGTGGAGGATGTGTGTCTAACTGAAGGAGAGGGATGGGTGGTGTTGTGGTGGAGGATGTGTGTCTAACTGAAGGAGAGAGGTGGGTGGTGTTGTGGTGGAGGATGTGTGTCTAACTGAAGGAGAGAGGTGGGTGGTGTTGTGGTGGAGGATGTGTGTCTAACTGAAGGAGAGAGGTGGGTGGTGTTGTGGTGGAGGATGTGTGTCTAACTGAAGGAGAGAGGTGGGTGGTGTTGTGGTGGAGGATGTGTGTCTAACTGAAGGAGAGAGATGGGTGGTGTTGTGGTGGAGGATGTGTGTCTAACTGAAGGAGAGAGGTGGGTGGTGTTGTGGTGGAGGATGTGTGTCTAACTGAAGGAGAGAGGTGGGTGGTGTTGTGGTGGAGGATGTGTGTCTAACTGAAGGAGAGAGGTGGGTGGTGTTGTGGTGGAGGATGTGTGTCTAACTGAAGGAGAGAGGTGGGTGGAGTTGCGGTGGAGGATGTGTGTCTAACTGAAGGAGAGAGATGGGTGGTGTTGTGGTGGAGGATGTGTGTCTAACTGAAGGAGAGAGGTGGGTGGTGTTGTGGTGGAGGATGTGTGTCTAACTGAAGGAGAGAGGTGGGTGGAGTTGCGGTGGAGGATGTGTGTCTAACTGAAGGAGAGAGATGGGTGGTGTTGTGGTGGAGGATGTGTGTCTAACTGAAGGAGAGAGGTGGGTGGTGTTGTGGTGGAGGATGTGTGTCTAACTGAAGGAGAGAGGTGGGTGGTGTTGTGGTGGAGGATGTGTGTCTAACTGAAGGAGAGAGGTGGGTGGTGTTGCGGTGCGTCTGAAATTAGACTACACCCTATTTTCTATATAGTTTTCACGACTTTTGGCCTTTTCAGGTTAAAGTAGTGCCCTGTATAGGGAATAGGGTGTTTGAGTAGTGCACTTTATAGGGGATAGGGGGACATTTCAGACACACCATACCCTAGTAGAGTTTCTCTCATCACTTACTGAGGAAGTGGCATGATGATGATGTGTCTAGAGTTTCTCTCAACACCCTGTGATATTAAAAAGCGTTCAAAACAACTGGGAAATCTGTAATCTCCAACTTCAGTGCGTTCAAAACAACTGGGAATTGGGAACTCGGAAAATCTCAGACTTCCAACTTCAGTGCGTTCAAAACAACTAGGAACTCGGAAATCTCCAACTTCAGTGCGTTCAAAACAACTGGGAACTCGGAAATCTCCAACTTCAGTGCGCTCAAAACAACTGGGAACTGGGAACTCGGAAATCTCAGACTTCCCACCTCAGTGCGACCTCAGTGCGAAACAACTGGGAACTCTGGCCTCTTCCTAGAGCTCCGACTTTCCGACCTGAAGATCACTAATGTCATGATTTGACCTTGTATTTTTATCCCAGTTCCCAGTTGTTTTGAGCACACTGAAGTCAAAAGTCTGAGATTTCCGAGTTCCCAGTTGTTTTGAACGTGGCATCAGAGAAGGCCCAGCCCAGCCCACACCCTGATTAATGGGCCTAATAATGAACCAGCCCACACCCTGAATACTGTGCTGGCCTGATAATGTAGAAGGTTCTATAGTAGTCAGTGGGCCGGGCCGGGCCTGGCTGCACCCTCTATGAAGAATTCACCTCACCTGTCAGAGAACCCAGAACCCTATGTCCAATCCACTCCTGCCTCCTGACAATTCCCACCACAGAACAGCAGTGTGAACTCAAAGGCAGAGCTGTAACTCAAAGGCAGAGCTGTAACTCAAAGGCAGAGCTGTAACTCAAAGGCAGAGCTGTAACTCAAAGGCAGAGCTGTAACTCAAAGGCAGAGCTGTAACTCAAAGGCAGAGCTGTAACTACCAGGCCAGCTGTAACTCCATTTCTGTATTTAGATGTGACTCATCCTAAAGCAGATGCATTACTGCACTTTCAGGAAGCTTAGCTTTAGGCCTACTTGGAGTTGCTATTAATGAAAGTCTTTGGGTATTTTGTACTCTTAGTTTGCAGGGCTGAGGTTGAGGAGAAAAGCAGAAAGCAGCCTTTGCATCGATGGATTTAAATCTGTTTTACAGTGACCTGTGAAGGAGCTGTCTCTGTCCCTTGTTTGTGAAATGGGATTTGGAGCTAATCCCGGGCCAGGGCAGAGAAAGGAGGGGAGGAGGTGCGGGGGAAGGAGCTGATAGGGTGAAAGCTATGCCTGCTACTTATAAAACTGGCCTAGCTACACACACACACACACACATACATACACACACACACACACACACACACACACACACACACATATACATACACACACAAACACACAGTCTGATAATACCTGATACAGTCGTTGAACAAAGCTGACATTGCTGTAAAGTTAGAGGTAAATAAAAGTACTCAAACATGCCAACTAAATATCAGCTTTACGGCTTCCACTTTCTATCAAGTGGTAATATTTAAATCTAAAGCTTGTGTTGTGTGTGTGTGTCAATTTTGACATGCTGTTCTGTGTCCTTTCACCCCCCTTCTTTCTAACCCCCTTCCACTCTTTCTTTCTTTTTCCTGCCTTCATCTCTCTGTCACTCTGTCTCTCTGTCACTCTGTCTCTCTCTCTCTGTCTCTCTCTCTGTCTCTCTCTCTCTCTCTCTCTCTCTCTCTCTCTCTCGCTCTCTCTCTCTCTCTCTGTCACTCTGTCTCTCTCTCTCTCTCTCTCTCTCTCTCTCTCTCTCTCTCTCTCTCTCTCTCTCTCTCTCTCTCTGTCTCTCTCTGTCTCTCTCTCTCTCTCTCTCTGTCTCTCTCTCTCTCTCTCTCTCTCTCTCTCTCTCTCTCTCTCTCTCTCTCTCTCTCTCTCTCTCTCTCTCTCTCTCTCTCTCTCTCTCTCTCTCTCTCTCTCTCTCTCTCTCTGTCTCTCTCTCTCTCTCTCTCTCTTCTCTCTCTCTCTCTCTCTCTCTCTCTCTCTCTCTCTCTCTCCCCCCCCCCCCCCCCCCCCCCCCCCCCAGGTGTTCCATTACTACCGGCCTGTTCTAGACCTAGTTCAGTTGGTGACTGTGTCAGATCTTCCCAGCTTCCTCCGCTCCAGCACAGAGTTTCACCTGTATCCTTCACATCAGCTGATGACTGATGTGTCCACATCTCAGATAAACTGTGCCTCTCAGATCTGTAAACTGGAGATATTTAACCACATAGCTGGTTTAAGGGAAGGGACTTTCCAAAATGTTACCAGCAGTTGTAGGTGAACTGCTAGACAGTCACGCTGACAGTCAGGCTGCAGATATACCGGTAGTCATTTATTTACTGTCTGAACAGGTTTACCCTTGAACCTGGTTTGGGGATAATGAACTTTGTTCTTAGATAATGATTGGCCAGGTCTCATGTGACTGTATGCCTATGTAGACTGAACATGATATTTTTCTACTGTGATAACAGATCAAACCTTGTCATGTACAGTATAAAAGGAAATAAGAAAGCGCTAGATACATCTCCCCAGTTATCTACACTTGTTCATTCCTTGACCTATCACTACAGGGAACTGTCCTCCAAATCACTAAAAGATAAACTGCTCCTTGATCAGTTCAGATCACTGTCTGGAAAGGTAAATGAATCAGTCAGTACTCCTCCAGTGTGTGAGTCATTATACTGTGTGGTGGTGGTGGTACAGGTACAGGTACAACAACAACGGGGCGAATGCAGAGCTTGGGACAATAAGGTTCTATCTGAATTTGTGAGGAAATTGAGTTATTGACATAGCCTTGTTCTGTTCAATGTTCTCTACCTATTTAGTACAGTACTCTAAATACCCCAATTCATATTGTTACGTTCAAAAGAATACAAGATAACAATCACTGACACCATTCAAACCAATGAGGGTTCAGAACTTTAAAGCAAATTATCTCAGAATCATCTTTTTGCAGATAGAACTTTCTAGTTCCAAGCTCTAGCTATGTCAAGTAAGTGTTGGTTTACACTCCATGTAAGGGCCCTGTTCTCTCTATCCTGTATGGTCAGCTCCATGGCTCTGCCCCCTGCCTCTCAGTAGTAGTAGTACTGTAGTAGTATGGTGTAGTATGTATAGTGATGTTGTGTCTCCAGGTAGGGGCCCTGTTCTCTCTATCCTGTATGGTCAGCTCCATGGCTCTGCCCCCTGCCTCTCAGTAGTAGTAGTACTGTAGTAGTATGGTGTAGTATGTATAGTGATGTTGTGTCTCCAGGTAGGGGCCCTGTTCTCTCTATCCTGTATGGTCAGCTCCATGGCTCTGCCCCCTGCATCTCAGCTCAGCTCCCAGAAGTGGAAGGACTTCATAGCCAAGAGACCCAAGGCCCTGCCTGGTAGGTACTGAATGTGGATCGTCAGCTACAGCTCATGTGTGAGAAAAAGGACTGATGGTATAGGAACTATAGATATTTAAACAAACAGAATCAAGGCAACAAGGAGAACCAAGGCACTCTTTATACTATATACAATTCCCTAGGCATTCCTATGGCTTTTTCAGTACATATAACCTGGATGTGTATTCTTTATTTGAAACTAATTTTGACCTATTTGATTTGCCATAGTTCCAGATGTGGAGGTGAAGGGTGAGCGCGGACACTACTTCCTGTTGGTCCAGGGGTCAGAGGGCGGAGACTGCAAGGCCCGCATGATACACTCAGCCAATCAAATCAATGGAGCCGCTGCCATGGCAACCATCAATGGGCTTCTGAAAGAAAATTCTTTGTCGTTTTCAGGTAAGAAACTCTTAAAAAAACAAAAACAAGAACAAACAAATATCTACTCTGATTTAAATGTTCTTTACTGTATAATTGGTGACTTACCTGTCAATGTCATGGACAGTATGAATGGTCTACTGTCAGCTTGATATAGAGCAGTCTTAAAAGGCCTCCTCTCTTTGAGGTAATTTACTGTTCCTTGGGTCTAAGGCGGTGCCTTCTTCAGTCTCCACAAGTTGAAAAGTACAAGAAGGATCCCTCTAGCTGATGCTTTTATCCACCTCTCCATTTCCTAACACTCAGTCTAGTTTTAATCATTTTAAAATGGTAGAATAACCCAAGGTATTTCTACTAGAAAGTTATGAATAGAAACTTGGAGCCTGAATTATAAAATGGCCCAACCACTATGTACTTCTTCCTCTAACTCCTCTTTCCTCTGAATCTTTAACTTGTTCCTCAACTAGATTCAGCCGCGGGCTGATTTTTTTTTCTTGAGCGGATGGTCGGGTGGCCGGAACATAATTACAATTCATTTGTAGACTGCAAATTGACCGCAAGAAGCCCAAACAGATATACAGTGGGGAAAAAAAGTATTTAGTCAGCCACCAATTGTGCAAGTTCTCCCACTTAAAAAGATGAGAGAGGCCTGTAATTTTCATCATAGGAACACGTCAACTATGACAGACAAATTGAGAATTTTTTTTCCAGAAAATCACATTGTAGGATTTTTAATGAATTTATTTGCAAATTATGGTGGAAAATAAGTATTTGGTCACCTACAAACAAGCAAGATTTCTGGCTCTCACAGACCTGTAACTTCTTCTTTAAGAGGCTCCTCTGTCCTCCACTCGTTACCTGTATTACTGGCACCTGTTTGAACTTGTTATCAGTATAAAAGACACCTGTCCACAACCTCAAACAGTCACACTCCAAACTCCACTATGGCCAAGACCAAAGAGCTGTCAAAGGACACCAGAAACAAAATTGTAGACCTGCACCAGGCTGGGAAGACTGAATCTGCAATAGGTAAGCAGCTTGGTTTGAAGAAATCAACTGTGGGAGTAATTATTAGGAAATGGAAGACATACAAGACCACTGATAATCTCCCTCGATCTGGGGCTCCATGCAAGATCTCACCCCGTGGGGTCAAAATGATCACAAGCACGGTGAGCAAAAATCCCAGAACCACACGGGGGGACCTAGTGAATGACCTGCAGAGAGCTGGGACCAAAGTAACAAAGCCTACCATCAGTAACACACTACCCCGCCAGGGACTCAAATCCTGCAGTGCGAGACGTGTCCCCCTGCTTAAGCCAGTACATGTCCAGACCTGTCTGAAGTTTGCTAGAGTGCATTTGGATGATCCAGAAGAGGATTGGGAGAATGTCATATGGTCAGATGAAACCAAAATAGAACATTTTGGTAAAAACTCAACTCGTCGTGTTTGGAGGACAAAGAATGCTGAGTTGCATCCAAATAACACCATACCTACTGTGAAGCATGGGGGTGGAAACATCATGCTTTGGGGCTGTTTTTCTGCAAAGGGACCAGGACGACTGATCCGTGTAAAGGAAAGAATGAATGGGGACATGTATCGTGAGATTTTGACTGAAAACCTCCTTCCATCAGCAAGGGCATTGAAGATGAAACGTGGCTGGGTCTTTCAGCATGACAATGATCCCAAACACACCGCCCGGGCAACGAAGGAGTGGCTTCGTAAGAAGCATTTCAAGGTCCTGGAGTGGCCTAGCCAGTCTCCAGATCTCAACCCCATAGAAAATCTTTGGAGGGAGTTGAAAGTCCGTGTTGCCCAGCGACAGCCCCAAAACATCACTGCTCTAGAGGAGATCTGCATGGAGGAATGGGCCAAAATACCAGCAACAGTGTGTGGAAACCTTGTGAAGACTTACAGAAAACGTTTGACCTGTGTCATTGCCAACAAAGGGTATATAACAAAGTATTGAGAAACTTTTGTTATTGACCAAATACTTATTTTCCACCATAATTTGCAAATAAATTCATAAAAAATCCTACAATGTGATTTTCTGGATTTTTTTTTCTAATTTTGTCTGTCATAATTGACGTGTACCTATGATGAAAATTACAGGCCTCTCTCATCTTTTTAAGTGGGAGAACTTGCACAATTGGTGGCTGACTAAATACTTTTTTTCCCCACTGTAATATTTGACTAAAACATAATTATTTCAAGCCTTGCCTACATTTGTATACGATCACATACCGTATTTTCCGCACTATAAGGCGCACTTAAAAGCCTTTAATTTTCTCAAAAAACGACAGTGCGCCTTATAATCCGGAGCGCCTTATATATAGATCAATTGGTTAATTGGTTGATCCATACTGGTTGTACACGGCGCTCTGTCAAAATGCTTCGGTATGAAAAACCAATAAAAACAATTTAATAATAATGAAATGTTTCAGTACGACTGGTAAACTACAAAGCCGCACCGCTTGCAGCATTACGGCTACCGTAGTCAGTAAACACCGGTACTGTGCTTACTCAGTCCCACACCACTTGTGTGTGTATAAAGACCCCAAAATGGCACCTTTCAAGAGACACGCTTACGACGCAGAGTTCAAGCTCAAGGCTGTCGGTCACGCAGTAGAATATGGGAATAGAGCAGCAGCGAGATAATTCAACATTAATGAATCAATGGTACGGAAGTGGAGGAAGCAAGAAGATGACCTGCGCCAAGTAAAGAAGACTAAACAGAGTTTCCGAGGGAACAAGCGAGATGGCCACAGTTAGAGGACAAACTCGAACAGTGGGTTGTTGAACAGAGAGCAGCAAGTAGAAGCGTCTCTACAGTCACTATTCGAATGAAGGCAACAGCGCTAGCACAGGACATGATCATCGATGAATTTCGAGGCGGTCCTTCTTGGTGCTTTCGTCACTATCTGCCAATGGATCGTGGATGCCTGGGCTGATATATCAGTCTCAACTGTGGTCCAAGCTTTCACGAAGGCAGGAATAATCTCTGAACTGCCAGGCAACAGCAGCGACACTGACTCGGATAATGACGAGAGGGAGCCGGGCAGGTTGGATGCCGTAGTCGCCCAACTGTTCAATTCGGACACTGAAGAAGAAGAATTCGAGGGATTCGTGGACGGGGAATGAACTGAAAAAGTGATCTTTACGTGTTATACGTAACTGAACAATGTTGAGTTATGCACTAACGTTTGATTTAGTGGTATCAGACTGTTTCTTTTACTACGTGTTTACTGAATCAGGGAAAAGTTCCCCTCCACGTTTGGGAGAAGAGTGAGCAAGGCTGGGAGATATTGTTAATATGCACATTAACGTTTGAACAACGTTACCATGGGAGTGAACGGAGTTGTCAGAACGCTTAATAAAGTTTGACTTTATCTGACTGTTTTGTTGACATTCCCTTTAGCACAGCTCCATCTAGTGGATGCATAACGCAACCCCAGTCAAACGTTTGACTGCAGTATCTTCTATTCTATGCGCCTTATAATCCGGTGCGCCCTATATATGAAAACAGTTCTAAAATAGGCCATTCATTGAAGGTGCGCCTTATAATCCGGTGCGCTTTATAGTGCGGAAAATACGGTATATATTTTTTTGGGGGGGTCTTTTTTATGTCTGAAAATTCAAATAAATAAAAGAAGGGGTGCCAAAATAAAACCACCCGCGGGCCACCAGTTGGGGAACCCTGCTCTAACTTCTCTGACTCTTTCCTCTGGATATTGTGGTCCTCTGTAGCTCAATTGGTAGAGCATGGCGCTTGTAACGCCAGGGTAGTGGGTTCGATCCCCGGGACCACCCATACGTAAAAATGTATGCACACATGACTGTAAGTCGCTTTGGATAAAAGCGTCTGCTAAATGGCATATTATATTATTATTATTATATTTATCAGCGATAATAAAGCCCTGTAGAAAGACAGACGTAATACCTGGGAGTGAAACAGAAGAGGAGGAGAGAAGGCACAGCAGTGTAGCCACTCTCTCTCTCTCTCTCTCCTGCTGCGTTAGCCCTGTGGACTGGGAACACACTGAAACAGGCTGTAGTGTAGGTTGGTACAGTCAGAGCTGATATTTACATGGCTCTTGGTACTTTGTACAGTATAAAGCATGTAGGCCTCCACATTCATTCAGAGAGCACATTCTGTTCCATTATGGAATGCCCCAAAAAAAGAAAGACATTGTACTTTTAAAATATATTTCAGGCATTTAGCAGAGTCTCTCATCCAGAGAGACTTACAGAGAGTTTATTTTATTTTACACAAACTCTCATGTAGCATTTATTTCTGAAAGAGAACATAAGATGGTGAAAGAATAGTTCCCTCTCCTTCTGGCTTTTAAGACCCTCTCTCTGAGTACCTTCATAAAATGATTAAAGCGTAAGAATGGTTCTTTCGTACACCAACTCTCATGTGGCATTTTCATTCTCAAAGAGAACAGAACAAAATGGTGGAACAAGCAATAGATCCTGAAAGGTCTTCCTGTTCCCTTCGCTCTCTGTAGGAGTTTATTATATAAAAACCTTAAGAAAAACCCTGACATGTACCATTTTCCTTCTGAAAGAGAACAATATGGAGGAACAAGCAATGGTTCCTAAAAGGCCCTGTTCTGTTCTCCCCTTTTCTCTCTCTCTCTCTCTCTCTCTCTTTCTCTCTCTCTTTCTCTCTCACACTCTTTCTCTCTTTCTCGCTCTCTCACTCTCTTTCTCTCTCTTTCTCTCTCACACTCTCTCTTTCTCGCTCTCTCTCTTTCTCTCTCTCGCTCTTTCTTTCTCTCTCTTTCTCTCTCGCTCTTTCTTTCTCTCTCTCTGTTTTGCGCTCTGTCATTCTTATACGGCCCTCTGAGAACTTTTGTGAAACAGATTAAAGGCTGAGAGAGTCTCCTAACGGGCCGTAAAGTGAAGAGGCTAATAAGTAACGCTAGCGGGAGCAGTGTGCAGGTTGCTCTTTTCTTTCACGTTATTGAGAAGGGTTCAGCCAATTGATTGATAAAGCAGTCCACTTGGTCGCCTCCCCCAGTTTCCACCACTACAGACTGGCTGCGCTCCCTGCCCTGTCTCCATGGAGACCAACTGCTACAGAGAGAGAGGAAGTTGGCCAAGGTGCAGACCTTGGTCCTAAAGGAGTGTCTGAGTAAGTAAAACATCTAATTTTATTTACCCATGTAAGTCTTGTTGAGATAAAACTCGATTTTTCAAGAGATACCTCATATCATATCTGACGCAGAATATATATTAAAATGTCTGTCCTCAGCACACTCTTTCCATTTGCAGTTAACTTTATTGACACCAAATAGAGCCTAGCTAAATTACTTTTTTATAATTGTATTTTATTTAACCAGGTAAGTTATTGAGAACATTCTATTTTATATCTAGCATAGTTTAATAAAGCAAGTCAGTCTGTCTAGCAGCCAGCCAGATAAGTGGATCCTCCAGTATTAAAGTCAGTCTGTAGAGCAGCCAGACAAGTAAGTGGATCCTCCAGTATTAAAGTCAGTCTGTAGAGCAGCCAGACAGGTAAGTGGTTCCTCCAGTATTAAAGTCAGTCTGTAGAGCAGCCAGACAGGTAAGTGGTTCCTCCAGTATTAGTCAGTCTGTAGAGCAGCCAGACAGGTAAGTGGATAATCCAGTATTAAAGTCAGTCTGTAGAGCAGCCAGACAGGTAAGTGGTTCCTCCAGTATTAGTCAGTCTGTAGAGCAGCCAGACAGGTAAGTGGTTCCTCCAGTATTAGTCAGTCTGTAGAGCAGCCAGACAGGTAAGTGGTTCCTCCAGTATTAGTCAGTCTGTAGAGCAGCCAGACAGGTAAGTGGTTCCTCCAGTATTAGTCAGTCTGTAGAGCAGCCAGACAGGTAAGTGGTTCCTCCAGTATTAGTCAGTCTGTAGAGCAGCCAGACAGGTAAGTGGTTCCTCCAGTATTAGTCAGTCTGTAGAGCAGCCAGACAGGTAAGTGGTTCTTCCAGTATTAGTCAGTCTGTAGAGCAGCCAGACAGGTAAGTGGTTCCTCCAGTATTAGTCAGTCTGTAGAGCAGCCAGACAGGTAAGTGGTTCCTCCAGTATTAGTCAGTCTGTAGAGCAGCCAGACAGGTAAGTGGTTCCTCCAGTATTAGTCAGTCTGTAGAGCAGCCAGACAGGTAAGTGGTTCCTCCAGTATTAGTCAGTCTGTAGAGCACTTACAGTAGGCTACTTACTGACTATTATTATTTCATCTTGACTAGGACGTAGAGAAGAGGCAGACAAGCCAGCCTCAATACCAGTCAATGACCTGAAGGTCCTGCTCAGCCTGGCCAGAGAACAGTACCTCAAGATGCATGACTCTGCCCTGCCTAAAGCCTCCAGCCTGCCTAAAGACTCCAGCCTGCCCAGAGTTGAGCACTGTGGAGCAGAGGAGGAGAACCACACTATGAAGACTACAGGTATTCTGTTGTTCCACTCTCTCGTTACTCCACTTAACACAGCGCAGTAATATGTATGTGTTATCTCTGAAACTGATTCCTACTAGAAACGTTGACTGATAAACTGAAAAAACTTAAATGACTCTATTCCCATCCTAATGTAGAGTTCATTAAACACTCCCAACATGTTGACTGGCCGGAGAGAAGTGTTCTGCAGAACTATGAGAACCTCCAGAGGACTCGTCAGAAGCTGAGGTAAACTTGAATCATGGTGTTCACATCGGTACTTAACACCTCTCTTCCAACAATAATAAGCAAGCAAGGTGGCTTATGGGAATAGAAAGAGAGGCCGACAGTATCTTTGGTTCCTGACACGTGACTCATTTAACCATCTCATCTGTGGTCTCCTCCTGCCTGTCTCCCTTCCCAGGTTTGGTCTGATGTCTGGCGGCTCGTCTGACTGTCTGCTGGGGCCTAAGGACGTCCAGGGCCAGAGAACCACCCCAGCCTTGCTGGATGCCAAAGAGCTGCTCAGACACTTCACACCTGATGGCCTGCCCACCGGAGATCTGCAGCCTCTATTAGTCCAGAGACTAGGGTAACTATATTAGTCCCGAGACTAGGGTAACTATATATTCCTACAAGCTCCTCTGTAATATACACTGCTCAAAAAAATAAAGGGAACACTAAAATAACACATCCTAGATCTGAATGAATGAAATAATCTTATTAAATACTTTTTTCTTTACATAGTTGAATGTGCTGACAACAAAATCACACAAAAATGATCAATGGAAATCAAATGTATCAACCCATGGAGGTCTGGATTTGGAGTCAACCTCAAAATTAAAGTGGAAAACCACACTACAGGCTGATCCAACTTTGATGTAATGTCCTTAAAACAAGTCAAAATGAGGCTCAGTAGTGTGTGTGGCCTCCACGTGCCTGTATGACCTCCCTACAACGCCTGGGCATGCTCCTGATGAGGTGGTGGATGGTCTCCTGAGGTATCTCCTCCCAGACCTGGACTAAAGCATCCGCCAACTCCTGGACAGTCTGTGATGCAACGTGGCATTGGTGGATGGAGCGAGACATGATGTCCCAGATGTGCTCAATTGGATTCAGGTCTGGGGAACGGGCGGGCCAGTCCATAGCATCAATGCCTTCCTCTTGCAGGAACTGCTGACACACTCCAGCCACATGAGGTCTAGCATTGTCTTGCATTAGGAGGAACCCAGGGCCAACCGCACCAGCATATGGTCTCACAAGGGGTCTGAGGATCTCATCTCGGTACCTAATGGCAGTCAGGCTACCTCTGGCGAGCACATGGAGGGCTGTGCGGCCCCCCAAAGAAATGCCACCCCACACCATGACTGACCCACCGCCAAACCGGTCATGCTGGAGGATGTTGCAGGCAGCAGAACGTTCTCCACGGCGTCTCCAGACTCTGTCACGTCTGTCACATGTGCTCAGTGTGAACCTGCTTTAATCTGTGAAGAGCACAGGGCACCAGTGGCGAATTTGCCAATCTTGGTGTTCTCTGGCAAATGCCAAACGTCCTGCACGGTGTTGGGCTGTAAGCACAACCCCCACCTGTGGACGTCGGGCCCTCATACCACCCTCATGGAGTCTGTTTCTGACCGTTTGAGCAGACACATGCACATTTGTGGCCTGCTGGAGGTCATTTTGCAGGGCTCTGGCAGTGCTCCTCCTGCTCCTCCTTGCACAAAGGTGGAGGTAGCAGTCCTGCTGCTGGGTTGTTGCCCTCCTACGGCCTCCTCCACGTCTCCTGATGTACTGGCCTGTCTCCTGGTAGTGCTTCCATGCTCTGGACACTACGCTGACAGACACAGCAAACCTTCTTGCCACAGCTCGCATTGATGTGCCTTCCTGGATGAGCTGCACTACCTGAGCCACTTGTGTGGGTTGTAGACTCCGTCTCATGTTACCACTAGAGTGAAAGCACCGCCAGCATTCAAAAGTGACCAAAACATCAGCCAGGAAGCATAGGAACTGAGAAGTGGTCTGTGGTCACCACCTGCAAAACCAGTCCTTTATTGGGGGTGTCTTGCTAATTGCCTATAATTTCCACCTGTTGTCTATTCCATTTGCACAACAGCATGTGAAATGTATTGTCAATCAGTGTTGCTTCCTAAGTGGACAGTTTAATTTCACAGAAGTGTGATTGTTCAATTCCAATACTTTAGGGATTTGTTCAAAGGCATTGTGGTTTGACTCATTCTGTCACTACTACAGAAAGTTGTATAACGTATTTAGATGTGTTCTACTTTATGTACAATGGCCTCTCTGGTCAATTATATGTGTCTGAGTGCCCCAAAGTAGTTAACACTAACCGGAGGAAGAGCAGCTCTGTCTTGTCGAGGTTGAGCTTGAGGTGGTGGACCGACATCCAAGCTGAAATATCTGCCGGGCACGCAGAGATGGGTGTCAGAAGGAGGGAAGGAGAAAGGCAGTTGAGTGTCATCCGCATAGCAATGATAGGAGAGACCATGTGAGGATATGACGGAGCCGAGTGACTTGGTGTATCGATAGAAGAGGGCCTAGAACTGAGCCCAGGAGGACACCAGTAGTGAGAGTATGCATCATATCGAAGTAAACTTGGAGTCACGCGTTGATATGGTGTCTGGTCCTCCCACTTGGGAAACCATGCAGTTTATTAGGCTGCAGATGAAATAAATGATGATTAACTTCACAGGGTGGTGAAAGTGCACGGTGATGACGTAGATAGAACAATGAGCCAGATGTTTCACCAGATGTATAAATCTAAAGCATCCAGTTGGCATTTCCACTCACCACCATATATGGTGATGAGAGGAAGCCCAGTGGCCGGCAGTGGGGAAAGATGGAGCCAGATGGATTTTGGCCGACATTCTGCACATTTTCTCATCAATGAAACATTTGATGTCAATACAGTTTTCTGTTCCCAAAACTAGAATATGTTACGACAGAGTGGACTAAGTTTTGTAGACTTTGCCCTTTGCCAAAGTTTCAAAATATGGCATTGCTTAGAAAGAGTGCAAGGGCAAATTGAGTTATTGTACACGCGCACTTCACAGAGTAGGCTTTCCCTAACGTAAATATGCAAATACATGCTCGAAAGCACCAATGGGATCTTGCTAGCGCATGCTTGGCTCTGCCCATCTCCTTGCTTGTTCTGCCCACTGATTTAATTTGCTCCCATTGGAAACGACAGGCTGTGGTCTATCTTGGGTTAGTTTTTAAAATCTTTGGTGATGAGCTTTACTCCTTCCCAGTAAATATCGAGGGTCTGATTCTGGTGACATGATGATCGATGCTTGACTGCCGATTGACAAATAAATATCCATAATAATCTCTTCATGTAGACTAGCCTACCCGCATTGTATCTGCGATCCGTTGGCTAGAGCGCACATGCCAAGACCAGAGTAGGCACATTTGCTGTTTAAGGCAACAGTTTTTGTGACAAAATTATCGGTAGAGTTGAAAATGCGATGGAAACACATTGAACTTTAGATTTTTATTCGGTACATGAAAACGTAAGTACATTTTGCGTGCATTACGTCGTCACGCACTGATTTTTATCCGCAACAAGTCAGTTTGGTGGAAACACGCCACTGGTGGGAAAATGCGCATATTTTCTTTATGCAGATTTTAGAATATTTGCATGAAAATCTGTCGCCAGTTGGATGGAAACCGAGCTACTGAGGGTAACTCAGCAAGGGGACAATCTGTCTGACTAAAGTGTATGAAATTAGGTTTCAGGCTTCTAATATGGATGTAGAAATGTGTCCCGGCACTTCAGTGTGACTCTAGGGAAATCAGTTTTGTCACCGTCTGAATCTGAAATGCCCCCCAAAAAAATGCTGTCAACATGCTTGTTGGTGCTTTCAAACATTGAATAATATGTTTATAATATTATCTTCCCTAGAGGAGAAACAACTCCATTCAGCAGACAACTATTCAGTTAGGATGTTTCAAATGCTCAGCCACCATGTAGCGACATGGATTTTATGTGGTTGTCTACTTCTGAGATGCATTAGAATCAAAGTGTTTCAGCTAATTTAATTCCTCTGATTCAAAGAGCTTTTATTGGACAGTGTTTTTACAGAAGGCAGAGAAGAATACGTTTTTGTAGTAATTAATGTTCATTAAAATAAACTCAATTAAGAGGCATTCTAGACATTCAAGCTGTCAGACTTAATCAGTTTGGGTGCAGAGGACAGGAGGGTTTTAGTTTAACTTCAGATAGCTGCAGGACTGCGTGTTCTTTGCTGCAGTCTTGGATTTAATTAGAAAATGTTCACAGCTCCTGTACAACAGTGTGTGTCTGTGTGTGTCTCCAGGGGAAATACATTCCACATGTCTCCAGACCTGACCCCCAGGAAAGTGACCCAGCTCCCCTTCAACCAGGCAGCCAGCTCCCACTACCATGGAATAGAGTAGGTGTCTTTATACATACAGTAACCCTACCACTACCATGGAATAAAGGTTCATCTACACATAAACCTATTTGTCTCTTAGGGTAGAGTACTTACAGTATCTCTAATCACCTGAGGGCCTGACGACACAACTAGCTCCAGGACATGTACTTGTGTAGTGTAAAGAGACTGATCTAGATTCAACTCTCTCTTTGAGATGTCTCCCACATTACCTCCTGAGGTTGACATCTACACCACATACCCCCTCTGAGTGGTACAGTGTACAGACAACGGTTCTCCCACACCACATGTCCCTGCAAGAATTACCTTAATACCTGTACAGCGTTTGTGCTCTGTTAGACAAATTGAAAATTAAAGGCTTTTAAAATATCCACACATTTGTGAATCATTGCATTAGTCAAGTGGGCAACACTATGTTCAATATGGTTTAGATGAGAAGCTCCTGTATAGTTTGAATTAGATCCTTATTTTGTTAGTCTATATATTCTATGGTATTTACGGTATATGCTAATAGCTGCACCAACACATGAAGCAGGAATGTGGCTTTGGACACACCACATCCACGGCTAGTGTTAACAGGAGGCTCACTGTCAGACCCCTCTGTCTCTGTGTCCTGGCTCACTATAAGACCCCTCTGTCTCTGTGTCCTGGCTCACTATCAGACCCCTCTGTGTCCTGGCTCACTGTCAGACCCTTCTGTCTCTGTGTCCTGGCTCACTATCAGACCCCTCTGTCTCTGTGTCCTGGCTCACTATCAGACCCCTCTGTCTCTGTGTCCTGGCTCACTATCAGACCCCTCTGTCTCTGTGTCCTGGCTCACTATAAGACCCCTCTGTCTCTGTGTCCTGGCTCACTATAAGACCCCTCTGTCTCTGTGTCCTGGCTCACTATAAGACCCCTCTGTCTCTGTGTCCTGGCTCACTATAAGACCCCTCTGTCTCTGTGTCCTGGCTCACTATAAGACCCCTCTGTCTCTGTGTCCTGGCTCACTATAAGACCCCTCTGTCTCTGTGTCCTGGCTCACTATAAGACCCCTCTGTCTCTGTGTCCTAGCTCACTATAAGACCCCTCTGTCTCTGTGTCCTGGCTCACTATAAGACCCCTCTGTCTCTGTGTCCTGGCTCACTATAAGACCCCTCTGTCTCTGTGTCCTGGCTCACTATAAGACCCCTCTGTCTCTGTGTCCTGGCTCACTATCAGCTCTTCTTCTCCCTTGTCAAGTTCTGCCGACTCATGAGAGAGACCCGTCTTGTTCTGATGCTAATTTAGTCCTGATCTTTCAGTTTTTATCTATTATTAACTACTACTTTATTGGCTATCTATCGTCCAGACTTGTCTTTGTTTTGAATCACTAATCTCTTGGCCCTACCCAGGTTCTGTCTGGACGAGCAGGGCCACAAGGCCTTGGACCGGGACCAGGGCTTCGTCCGGCTGCAGTCTCGTCTGATTCGCTACGAGACCCAGACAACCTGCTCCAAGGAGCCTTGTCCCGTCCCCTTTGCCTTAAGCCCTGCCCCCTCGCCGGCCGTGCTGTCTGAACCAGGAAGTGTCCCGGACGGAGAGGCCCTCCTTAACTCTGACCTGCCCAGGATCAAGAGACGATCAAGGGATACAGACGCCATCCACCCCAATAAGAGGTTAGTGAGGTTTGTATGATACTCTGTAGCTCAGTTGGTAGAGCATGGCTCTTGCAACGCCAGGATAGTGGGTTTGATTCCCAGGGCCACCTATACATAAAAAATGCATGCACGCATGACTGTGAGTCACTTTGGATAAAAGCATCCGCTAAATGGCATATTAGGAGCATCGTGTTCTATATAGGCAAAGGTTACGTACATACAACCTGTGGTTTAGAGCAGGTGCTAGAGGTCAACCAATATATTCAACAGAAGATTTTTGCACACTGTTTTAAGCTCCCATTTTTGTTATTGAAACAATGTTTCCAGCCTTAGGTTACCAAAGGTGGAACTAGGCTTGAAACGTTGTAACAATAAACTTCATAGGGGAATAGATTACAGTGTGATAGTCTTCTACTACTAGGTTGAATTGGCCACCCACTATCTCTACTCATGTTACATTTCACCTTGGGATGTTTGCAGGCTCAGTATATTTGTTCATCAAATCCCAGAGTTTACACACAGATAGAACAATGAGACAGATATTTCACCGGATGTAATAATGTGAAGCATCTGCTTGGCTTTTCCACTTACTATCAAATATGGTAGCGAGAGGAAGCCCAGTGGCCGGCAGTGGGAGAAGATGGGGACGAGATGGATTTCAGCCGACATTCTGTACATTTTATCATCGATGAAACATTTAATCTAAATACAGTTTTCTGTTCCCAAAACTAGAATCTGTAACGAACAGAGTGGACTAAGTTTTGTAGACTTTACCCTTTGCCAAAGTTTTTTTTAATTGTGTTGTTTAGAAAGAGTGCAAAGGCGAATTGAGTTATTGCACACGCGCACTTCACAAAGTAGGCGTTCCCTAATGGAAATATGTAAATGTGTGCTAGAAACGAGGCAATAGAATTTCGCTAGCTCGTGCTTGGCTCTGCCCACCTCCTTGCTTGTTCTGCCCACTATGACTAATTTGTTCCCATTTGAAACGACGGGCTGTGGTCTATCTTGGTTTAGTTATAAAAGTATTTGGTTTACATGTGGTTTGACTGGACTCCAGTCTGTTCACTAGCGATAATAGAGTCTGTCAGTCACTTCCCTCTGTAGCTGCTCCTTTCTCTTATCTGTTCCCTTTGATCAGAAACAAAAGGAATGATCTGTTCCCTTTGATCAGAAACAACAGGATGTATCTGTTCCCTTTGATCAGAAACAACAGGATGTATCCGTTCCCTTTGATCAGAAACAACAGGATTTCTCTGTTCCCTTTGATCAGAAACAACCAAGTTTCTATGTTCCCTTTGATCAGAAACAACAGGATTTCTCTGTTCCCTTTGATCAGAAACAAAATGATTTATCTGTTCCCTTTGATCAGAAACAACTGGATTTCTCTGTTCGCTTTGATCAGAAACAACCTGGATTTCTCTGCTCCCTGTGATCAGAAACAACAGGATTTATCCGCTCCCTTTGATCAGAAACAACAGGATTTATCCGCTCCCTTTGATCAGAAACAACTGGATTTCTCTGTTCCCTTTGATCAGAAACAACAGGATTTCTCTTTTCCCTTTGATCAGAAACTACAGGATTTCTCTGTTCCCTTTGATCAGAAACAACAGGATTTCTCTGTTCCCTTTGATCAGAAACAACAGGATGTATCTGTTCCCTTTGATCAGAAACAACCAAGTTTCTCTGTTCCCTTTGATCAGAAACAACAGGATTTCTCTGTTCCCTTTGATCAGAAACAACTGGATTTCTCAGTTCGCTTTGATCAGAAACAACTGGATTTCTCTGTTCCCTTTGATCAGAAACAAAATGATTGATATGTTCCCTTTGATCAGAAACAACAGGATTTATCTGTTCCCTTTGATCAGAAACAACAGGATTTATCTGTTCCCTTTAATCAGAAACAACAGGATTTATCTGTTCCATTTGATCAGAAACAACAGGATTTATCTGTTCCCTTTGATCAGAAACAACAGGATTGATCTGATCCCTTTGATCAGAAACAACAGGATTGATCTGATCCCTTTGATCAGAAACAACAGGATTTCTCTGTTCCCTTTGATCAGAAACAACAGGATTTCTCTGTTCCCTTTGATCAGAAACAACAGGATTTATCTGTTCCATTTGATCAGAAACAACTGGATTGATCTGTTCCCTTTGATCAGAAACAACAGGATTGATCTGATCCCTTTGATCAGAAACAACAGGATTTCTCTGTTCCCTTTGATCAGAAACAACAGGATTTCTCTGTTCCCTTTGATCAGAAACAAAATTATTTATCTGTTCCCTTTGATCAGAAACAACAGGATTTATCTGTTCCCTTTGATCAGAAACAAAAGGATTGATCTGTTCCCTTTGATCAGAAACAACTGGATTTCTCAGTTCGCTTTGATCAGAAACAACCCAGATTTCTCCGCTCCCTTTGATCAGAAACAACAGGATTTATCTGTTCCCTTTGATCAGAAACAAAAGGAATTATCTATTCCCTTTGATCAGAAACAACAGGATTTCTCTGTTCCCTTTTATCAGAAACAACAGGATTTATCTGTTCCCTTTGATCAGAAACAACAGGATTTATCAGTTCCCTTTGATCAGAAACAACTGGATTTCTCTGTTCCCTTTGATCAGAAAAAAAAGGATTTATATGTTCCCTTTGATCAGAAACAACAGGATGTATCTGTTCCCTTTGATCAGAAACAACAGGATTTCTCCGTTCCCTTTGATCAGAAACAACAGGCTTTCTCTTTTCCCTTTGATCAGAAACAACAGGATTTATCTGTTCCCTTTGATCAGAAACAACAGGATTTATCCGTTCCCTTTGATCAGAAACAACAGGATTTCTCTGTTCCCTTTGATCAGAAACAACAGGATTTCTCTGTTCCCTTTTGATCAGAAACTACAGGATTTCTCTGTTCCCTTTGATCAGAAACAACTGGATTTCTCTGTTCCCTTTGATCAGAAACAACTGGATTTCTCTGTTCCCTTTGATCAGAAACAACAGGATTTCTCTGTTCCCTTTGATCAGAAACAACAGGATTTCTCTTATTTTTCTTTCTAGGTCATCAGTGTTTTATCTTGGTTGTTGTTAACATGTCCCCTGTGTTATCGCCAGTCATTCAGTCATGTTCATCTATAGTTCAGTCATACTGACATCTTAACAAGACAACTAGTCCCTAGAGAGTGGCTGTCAGATCTGAGGAAGGGAGATCAGGATTATTTATGTAGCTCCTCCTCAGCATTTTAGAACATCAATAGTTAACATCAAGAGGGTTCAGCTGAAATGGGTTCGCCTAAAGTGGACAGTGTTGGTGAGTTATATGATAGTAGTAGAAAATGCTGTTCCAGTTCTGAGGTATTCACTCTGTCTGAAGAGTACAGATCACTTTTCACCTTGAAAACTTCAAACAAACAAACACACACACACACAGGGAGAGAGGAGGGGGAAAGATTGTTCCCATCTGCAGTTATTCTTCTTTACGGACTGTTAATAGTTTACTGTGACTCTGCAGCACATTCCATTGCTGACTCTTAATGCATATAGATACAGGGTTAATCCCAAATGGCACCCTATTCCCTATATAGTGCACTACTTTTGAACAGGGCCTACAGGGTAGAAGTAGTGCACTAAATTGGGAATAGGGTGCCTGCCATTTGGGAGGCAGAAGCCGTATAGTCCGTGGTCAGCATATTGTCTTTCAAAGTGGAACTGAATGGTATTATTCACACATTGATACCCTTTATATGTAGTTGTTTTATGTGACACCCATTAGTTACTGTGAAATGAGATATTGGTCTGCTGAGGATGGTTTTTATTGCTGTGGCGACGTGACCAGCAGATAGAAATGATGGTTTTATTACTCAGGTGATGTGACCAGCAGATAGAAATGATGGTTTTATTACTCAGGTGATGTGACCAGCAGATAGAAATGATGGTTTTATTACTTAGGTGATGTGACCAGCAGATAGAAATATTGATGGTTTTATTACTCAGGTGATGTGACCAGCAGATAGAAATATTGATGGTTTTATTACTCAGGTGATGTGACCAGCAGATAGAAATGATGGATTTATTACTCAGGTGATGTGACCAGCAGATAGAAATGATGGATTTATTACTCAGGTGATGTGACCAGCAGATAGAAATGATGGTTTTATTACTCAGGTGATGTGACCAGCAGATAGAAATGATGGTTTTATTACTTAGGTGATGTGACCAGCAGATAGAAATATTGATGGTTTTATTACTCAGGTGATGTGACCAGCAGATAGAATTGATGTTTCCATAATGAATATCAAATGATATAGCCTCATAGCCTTAATGATGTAATATAATGCCAGAAAGCAACAGGATGATGCCTCTCTAAATTACTTTCTAGATTCATATTTTTTAGGAGTTGGCTACTGTATAATTACATAGAGAATAAATATGTTGTCTGTTGCCATGGAATTGAACCTTAATTGATTATGGTGACAGCTGAGGTCATTAGGAGTAGATTCACAGTAGTCTTTCTGGCAGAGATAGTGACACCACTCTGTAAAAAATTATTGTCTGTCTGTATTGTCCAGGCTGGCCAAGTCAGAGAGCAGTGAGTCCCTGGGCTCTGGTAGCAGTGGTACTGATACCCACCCTGCTGTGAGAGCCTTGAGACTGCAGAATACCAGGTCTCAGTCCACCTCCTCTGTCTCAGCCCTGAGACTGGCTCCCCTTGGCCCCCAGGGGCCCGAGAAGCACCACCCTGACCCCCCACAGAGCCACAGAGCCCCCCAGGCCCAGGGACACGGGCAGGGACAGGCAGAGGACAAGGCCAACAAGGAGTCTCGCTCCCAGAAACATGTCCGGGTAAGAGGCCATACTGGCTGATGATGGCTTATTGTATCTGTTGGGGAAATATTTCTGTGTTGTACAGCATGTAGATATTCACATAGATAGACACAGAGTATTTATCTCTATAGACAGACACACATCTAAATTTATAGTCTTCCATTAGGTTATGCTGTGCTAAATTGCCATATCATAGCCCCCCACTAGGTAACTACGACATGATGACGCTGCACCAGATCTTTAACGACAACTGTACATTCCTTTCTCTCCTACCATTCTCCACAATGTTAAGCTCCGTGAGATAAGAGTTTCAGTTTCAAGGAACAAGACCTTGAGCTGTTCTGATTACTATGCAAACCCGAGTTTATCAACCACAAGAAGAACGACGTGACCCCATTGAGAAAAATACAGGTTTATTTAGAGCAGGGATGGGCGACTGGCGTCCCCCCTTTTCTAGGCCCGAGGATACATTTTCAAAGACAAAATAAACTCAGTCGGGGTCACAACTTAATGATCCGAGTTAGAATAGTAATTTCAAAATGTGGTTGTGCATCATTGGTTTTTCTCTTGTTATGTCACTCAATTAGCTCATGTCAGATAACATGTTTGAGATTGGTAAGTTAGTCTAGCAGCCAGCTATCTAAACTTCTAGTAAACACGGTCGACTTACCGACCGGGGGGCCCCCATTGATTTTGTTAGTCACTCTCACTCTAATATCATATTAAAAACTGCAAACATTTCTCTCCGCCCCATGGAAAAATGTGTATATTTGCAGGAAATTAAACTTCATTTTCTGTCTGCTGTCGGGGGGGGGGGGGGGGGGGGGGTTGCTAAATCGTTTTGCTTCAAGGTGGGGGTATGGATATGGATGTGGGTACACAGACCCGCGAGCCACTGCGGCCCCCCGTGATAAGTTCAGATTTTTTGTGGCCCCCACCCCCATCAAAGTTGCCCATCCCTGATTTAGAGAAATGTCAGTGATTCCCATTGATACACACACACACGCAGAGTGTTTTCTGTCATTTCTGTTCTAGATGCTGAAAGAGGTTGTGGCGAAGACGCTGAAGCATCATGGGATCACCAGAGAACATAAGTGCCTTGCCGCCTGCAGTCAAAGACTGTTTGAAATCTCCAAATTCTATCTGAAGGTCTGTCTCCTGTTCCCTTTCTTTGAATTTGACATTTAGCACCAACAGTGAGTTAACGTGAAAACTTCAAGTCCCTTGGCCCCTCTTTGAAAAAGTTTTCAATGATAGAATGACAACTAAGACTGTGTTAGATAGATAGGATTGTTTTGTATTGCCTAGAGAGATAAGCTGGCTGTCTGTCCTGCCTATAGCAGCTGACTGTAACGTCATCACCCCAGAGACTATAGAGAAAGATGAGCACACTTGAATTGAAGTACATAATAACCTCACTGAGAGATGTACACTGCTCAAAAAAATAAAGGGAACACTTAAACAACACAATGTAACTCCAAGTCAATCACACTTCTGTGAAATAAACTGTCCACTTAGGAAGCAACACTGATTGACAATACATTTCACATGCTGTTGTGCAAATGGAATAGACAACAGGTGGAAATTATAGGCAATTAGCAAGACACCCCCAATAAAGGACTGGTTTTGCAGGTGGTGACCACAGACCACTTCTCAGTTCCTATGCTTCCTGGCGGATGTTTTGGTCACTTTTGAATGCTGGCGGTGCTTTCACTCTAGTGGTAGCATGAGACAGAGTCTACAACCCACACAAGTGGCTCAGGTAGTGCAGCTCATCCAGGAAGGCACATCAATGCGAGCTGTGGCAAGAAGGTTTGCTGTGTCTGTCAGCGTAGTGTCCAGAGCATGGAGGCGCTACCAGGAGACAGGCCAGTACATCAGGAGACGTGGAGGAGGCCGTAGGAGGGCAACAACCCAGCAGCAGGACTGCTACCTCCACCTTTGTGCAAGGAGGAGCAGGAGGAGCACTGCCAGAGCCCTGCAAAATGACCTCCAGCAGGCCACAAATGTGCATGTGTCTGCTCAAACGGTCAGAAACAGACTCCATGAGGGTGGTATGAGGGCCCGACGTCCACAGGTGGGGGTTGTGCTTACAGCCCAACACCGTGCAGGACGTTTGGCATTTGCCAGAGAACACCAAGATTGGCAAATTCGCCACTGGCGCCCTGTGCTCTTCACAGATGAAAGCAGGTTCACACTGAGCACATGTGACAGAGTCTGGAGACGCCGTGGAGAACGTTCTGCTGCCTGCAACATCCTCCAGCATGACCGGTTTGGCGGTGGGTCAGTCATGGTGTGGGGTGGCATTTCTTTGGGGGGCCGCACAGCCCTCCATGTGCTCGCCAGAGGTAGCCTGACTGCCATTAGGTACCGAGATGAGATCCTCAGACCACTTGTGAGACCATATGCTGGTGCGGTTGGCCCTGGGTTCCTCCTAATGCAAGACAATGCTAGACCTCATGTGGCTGGAGTGTGTCAGCAGTTCCTGCAAGAGGAAGGCATTGATGCTATGGACTGGCCCGCCCGTTCCCCAGACCTGAATCCAATTGAGCACATCTGGGACATCATGTCTCGCTCCATCCACCAACGCCACGTTGCACCACAGACTGTCCAGGAGTTGGCGGATGCTTTAGTCCAGGTCTAGGAGGAGATCCCTCAGGAGACCATCCGCCACCTCATCAGGAGCATGCCCAGGCGTTGTAGGGAGGTCATACAGGCACGTGGAGGCCACACACACTACTGAGCCTCATTTTGACTTGTTTTAAGGACATTACATCAAACGATGACTGATGTTGAACTGTCATTTCAGGCTTGCAAATCCTGTGTTCCTGCGTTGGATCCGCCTGTAGTGTGGTTTTCCACTTTAATTTTGAGGGTGACTCCAAATCCAGACCTCCATGGGTTGATACATTTGATTCCCATTGATAATTTTTGTGTGATTTTGTTGTCAGCACATTCAACTGTGTAAAGAAAAAACTATTTAATAAGATGATTTCATTCATTCAGATCTAGGATGTGTTATTTTAGTGTTCCCTTAATTTTTTTGAGCAGTGTATAACCAACCTACTCTCAGAGCATGTCAGTTACAGAGACACGCGTGTCACAATGTATTCCTTTTCTCCAAAAGGATCTGAAAACGTCCAGGGGTCTTCATGAGGAAATGAAGAAAGCAGCCAGCAGCAATGCCAAGCAGGTAACCTGTCAACCGTTTATTACATATTTTACCCTCCCCTTACCAAGGCATGCTTTCAATCATGTTCTTCAGAAGTCAAGGGGTATTCAGGTAGAAATTGTTCATGAAGAGTTAGGAAATTGTATGGCTTCCAGCTTTTAAACAGACCCATATGTTTTTATTTATTATCTTGCAGGTCATTGACTGGGTTACCGAGAGGGCCTCTAAGTGAAGAGGGAAGTTGAAGAATCACTAGTGGTTTCAGACTGGTTTTACAGTCACAGCAAACAGCAAGCATCACTGGAATGTAGTTTCACCAGGGAAACATCTGTCAGGATGTGAAAGTGGGATTAGCATTTTTCTTTATCTTTTAAGAACATCATTGACTGTCAGTTCTAGGGCAGCCTTTCATAGTAATTACATTGTTTATTTTTAATGAGTTCTCTTTTATGTTGTTTTAATAGGAAGTTCCAAGAACTGGGAGGTTTGTCTTTTAGATGTGTTTACATGGTTTATTTAACCTGTGTGTATGTCTCTGTTTGTAGTAAAGTATTGGTAGAAATGTAGATATCTGTATTTCTTTTAGTTGTGCCATAGATTTTATGGAACATAATAAAATGGGTTTTGTGATCTTGTGAGCATACTACAACTGTTCTGTGCAGCACAACATTTTCTGTAAGAACACTGTCAGTTTCTATTGACTTAACATTTAGTCTATCTAGGTTCACAGTAGGAACAAATGCAAAGCCAACAGAGAATGTCACTTTGTCTCACATATATGAACAAAACAATGCTTTCAAAATCAGAACTGTACCCCCTCAGTCCTCACTACTCTATACCCCCCCTCAGTCCTCACTATTCTATACCCCACCTCAGTCCTCACTATTCTATACACCCCCCAGTCCTCACTACTCTATACCCCCCCTCAGTCCTCAATACTCTATACCCCCCCCCCCCCCTCAGTCCTCACTACTCTATACCCCCCCTCAGTCCTCACTACTCTATACCCCCCTGTCCTCACTACTCTATACCCCCCCCCCTAAGTCCTCATTACTCTATACCCCCCCAGCCTTCACTACTCTATACCATCCCCCCCTAAGTCCTCATTACTCTATACCACCCCCCCTCAGCCCTCACTACTCTATACCACCCCCCCTCAGTCCTCACTACTCTATACCACTCCCTCCTCAGTCCTCACTACTCTATACCCCCCCTCAGTCCTCATTACTCTATACCCCCCCAGTCCTCACTACTCTATACCCCCTCAGTCCTCACTACTCTATACCACCCCCCCAGCCCTCACTACTCTATACCACCCCCCCCCCCTCAGTCCTCATTACTCTATACCACCCCCCCCTAAGTCCTCATTACTCTATACCACCCCCCCTCAGCCCTCACTACTCTATACCACCCCCCCTCAGTCCTCACTACTCTATACCCCCCCCTCAGTCCTCATTACTCTATACCCCCCCCAGTCCTCACTACTCTATACCCCCCTCAGTCCTCACTACTCTATACCCCCCTCAGTCCTCACTACTCTATACCACCCCCCCCCCCCCCTCAGTCCTCATGTAGATATCTGTATTTCTTTTAGTTGTGCCATAGATTTTAAGGAACATAATAAAATGGGTTTGTGATCTTGTGAGCATACTACAACTGTTCTGTGCAGCACAACATTTTCTGTAAGAACACTGTCAGTTTCTATTGACTTAACATTTAGTCTATCTAGGTTCACAGTAGGAACAAATGCAAAGCCAACAGAGAATGTCACTTTGTCTCACATACAGTGGGGAGAACAAGTATTTGATACACTGCCGATTTTGCAGGTTTTCCTACTTACAAAGCATGTAGAGGTCTGTAATTTTTATCATAGGTACACTTCAACTGTGAGAGATGGAATCTAAAACAAAAATCCAGAAAATCACACTGTATGATTTTTAAGTAATTAATTAGCATTTTATTGCATGACATAAGTATTTGATACATCAGAAAAGTAGAACTTAATATTTGGTACAGAAACCTTTGTTTGCAATTACAGAGATCATACGTTTCCTGTAGGTCTTGACCAGGTTTGCACACACTGCAGCAGGGATTTTGGCCCACTCCTCCATACAGACCTTCTCCAGATCCTTCAGGTTTCGGGGCTGTCGCTGGGCAATACGGACTTTCAGCTCCCTCCAAAGATGTTCTATTGGGTTCAGGTCTGGAGACTGGCTAGGGCACTCCAGGACCTTGAGATGCTTCTTACGGAGCCACTCCTAAGTTGCCCTGGCTGTGTGTTTCGGGTCGATGTCATGCTGGAAGACCCAGCCACGACCCATCTTCAATGCTCTTACTGAGGGAAGGAGGTTGTTGGCCAAGATCTCGCGATACATGGCCCCATCCATCCTCCCCTCAATACGGTGCAGTCGTCCTGTCCCCTTTGCAGAAAAGCATCCCCAAAGAATGATGTTTCCACCTCCATGCTTCACGGTTGGGATGGTGTTCTTGGGGTTGTACTCATCCTTCTTTTTCCTCCAAACACGGCGAGTGGAGTTTGGACCAAAAAGCTCTATTTTTGTCTCATCAGACCACATGACCTTCTCCCATTCCTCCTCTGGATCATCCAGATGGTCATTGGCAAACTTCAGACGGGCCTGGACATGCGCTGGCTTGAGCAGGGGGACCTTGCGTGCGCTGCAGGATTTTAGTCCATGGCGGCATGGTGTGTTACTAATGGTTTTCTTTGAGACTGTGGTCCCAGCTCTCTTCAGGTCATTGACCAGGTCCTGCCGTGTAGTTCTGGGCTGATCCTTCACCTTCCTCATGATCATTGATGCCCCATGAGGTGAGATCTTGCATGGAGCCCCAGACCGATGGTGATTGACCGTCATCTTGAACTTCTTCTATTTTCTAATAATTGTGCCAACAGTTGTTGCCTTCTCACCAAGCTGCTTGCCTATTGTCCTGTAGCCCATCCCAGCCTTGTGCAGGTCTACAATTTTATCCCTGATGTCCTTACACAGCTCTCTGGTCTTGGCCATTGTGGAGAGGTTGGAGTCTGTTTGATTGAGTGTGTGGACAGGTGTCTTTTATACAGGTAACGAGTTCAAACAGGTGCAGTTAATACAGGTAATGAGTGGAGAACAGGCGGGCTTCTTAAAGAAAAACTAACATGTCTGTGAGAGCCGGAATTCTTACTGGTTGGTAGGTGATCAAATACTTATGTCATGCAATATAATGCAAATTAATTACTTAAAAATCATACAATGGGATTTTCTGGATTTTGGTTTTAGATTCCGTCTCTCACAGTTGAAGTGTACCTATGATAAAAATTACAGACCTCTACATGCTTTGTAAGTAGGAAAACCTGCAAAATCGGCAGTGTATCAAATACTTGTTCTCCCCACTGTATATGAACAAAACAATGCTTTCAAAATCAGAACTGTACCCCCTCAGTCCTCACTACTCTATACCCCCCCTCAGTCCTCACTATTCTATACCCCACCTCAGTCCTCACTATTCTATACCCCCCCAGTCCTCACTACTCTATACCCCCCCCCTCAGTCCTCAATACTCTATACCCCCCCCCCCCTCAGTCCTCACTACTCTATACCCCCCCTCAGTCCTCACTACTCTATACCCCCTGTCCTCACTACTCTATACCACCCCCCCTAAGTCCTCATTACTCTATACCCCCCCCCCCCAGCCTTCACTACTCTATACCATCCCCCCCTAAGTCCTCATTACTCTATACCACCCCCCCTCAGCCCTCACTACTCTATACCACCCCCCCTCAGTCCTCACTACTCTATACCACTCCCCCCTCAGTCCTCACTACTCTATACCACTCCCCCCTCAGTCCTCACTACTCTATACCCACCCTCAGTCCTCATTACTCTATACCACCCCCCCAGCCCTCACTACTCTATACCCCCCCCCCCTCAGTCCTCATTACTCTATACCACCCCCCTAAGTCCTCATTACTCTATACCACCCCCCCTCAGCCCTCACTACTCTATACCACCCCCCCTCAGCCCTCACTACTCTATACCACCCCACCCTCAGTCCTCACTACTCTATACCACCCCCCCCAGTCCTCACTACTCTATACCCCCCTCAGTCCTCACTACTCTATACCCCCCTCAGCCCTCACTACTCTATACCACCCCCCCTCAGTCCTCACTACTCTATACCACTCCCCCCTCAGTCCTCACTACTCTATACCACTCCCCCCTCAGTCCTCACTACTCTATACCCACCCTCAGTCCTCATTACTCTATACCACCCCCCCAGCCCTCACTACTCTATACCCCCCCCCTCAGTCCTCATTACTCTATACCACCCCCCTAAGTCCTCATTACTCTATACCACCCCCCCTCAGCCCTCACTACTCTATACCACCCCCCCTCAGCCCTCACTACTCTATACCACCCCACCCTCAGTCCTCACTACTCTATACCACCCCCCCCAGTCCTCACTACTCTATACCCCCCTCAGTCCTCACTACTCTATACCCCCCTCAGTCCTCACTACTCTATACCACCCCCCCCCCCCCCCCCCAGTCTTCATTACTCCATACCATCCCCCCAGTCCTCATTACTCTATACCAGGCTGCGTGGGTAATGAAGAGTAGAGAGGACAGGGTGGATCGAGAGGTGGTTCTGAGAGGTGAATTGTGAGAGGAGGCACTGACTTGGCAGCGGTCTCCAGCAGTACATTCCTGTCCCACAGGACTGTTGTTCTCTCTCCCTCTCTCTCCCCTGGCCCAGAGCATGAAAGGGGTGATGGAAACTGAACTGCGGGTCGAGACTCTCCACTCTCCCCTGGCCCAGAGCATGAAAGGGATGATGGGAACTGAACGGGGGGTCAAGCCTCTCCTCTGGTTCGCAACCTTGGGACCTGATACATTCTGAGGGGGCTTTGTTTTCTCCACTGGCTCTGGCCTGGGTGCCAGTCTGTTCCTGCTCTACTGCCAAACAACAGACAGGCATCCAGGCTAACAATGCTCCCCTATAGGTGCTCCAAGGCTCCTATTGGGTTTGGTCTCATGATTAATCCCACCACAGGCGACCCAATTAGACTAAAGTAAGGGTTGGACTTAAACAATTATTTTGGGATAACTACCAAGTATTCTATTTTTCATGGTATATACCATCTTCAATATTTAGCTCCCTCTCGGTTAGGTCCTTATCGTAAAAGAGAATCTGTTCTCAATGACTTCAGGCAAAATAAAGAAGTAAATATTAGTACAGAATTACTGAGTTAGGTCTAGGTCCGTCCTCATTAGTAATATTCAAAACCTGCCCCTTCTGTTAAGTCATACTTCACATTTAAAGGCAGGACCAACGACCCTCAGTAATGATAGGGGAGAGTTTGAGTTATTAGTAAAACATGTGCAATTTACTGAGGTGAAATCAGATCAGTGATTTTTACTTATGCAATAAAACAAGCAGGGCGAGTGAGCTTGTCCGAACTTTAACCCTAAACCTAACCCTTAAGCCTAAAACAGCATTTTAACAAATTTAGGACATGAAAAAAGTCCTGACTTTTCTCAATTGTTCTTGTTTTCCTATCTTGTCAGGACATTCTGATGATTTGTCAGGACATTGTGGTCCTGAAAGGTAGGAAAACATGTTTTGTCCTTCTATCCTTTGTCCTTCTATCCAATCCTAACCCCTAACCTTAACCCTAAACCTAATGCCTAACCCTAATTCTAACCCCTAAGCTTAAAATAGCCGTTGTTCTCATGGGGACGTGGGAAATGTCCCCACGAGGGACAATTTTCCTTGTTTTACTATCCTTGTGGGGACCATTGGGGATTTTATATCCCCACAAGGGTAGAAGAACCAAACCACACACACACACACACACACACTTGCTTACACACACAACATATTCCTAGAAACGGCCAGGCCGCTGAGAGACAGAGCCCTCAGGACACAACAAAGGCCACACTAATTGCTGATTAATTTGGAAACTCCAGCAGTTCTCTGATTTATATAAAATTGACATTCAAAAAGTCTATCAATGCCCTTTGTATTTGAATAGATGGGCTAAGTTATGGCTTCAAGCTGTGCACGGTGGCTCTGAACAGCTCTGACGCTGAACAACAGGTTGTGTGTGAGTGGCTTGGATGCCTGCTCGTTACTCAGTGGCATGTAAACACCAATCAGGAGGTGTGTTGTGCTTATTTGGTTAACTTTGCTGAGCTAGTCTAGTCTAGTCTATTCTAGTCTATTCTATGGAATGGGCCATCCCAAGTTGCAGTGTTTTGACATTTTAGTTGTCATATTGCATTCATTCAACCCATTCCTCCACAAGTGAAGACAGTTTTTGGAAAGAGACTTGAACACATTTTAGAGTGTGTGTTTTGTGGGATGTGGTGATGTTGCTTTGGTTTGTTCTTGTTGAGGAAATGCAGTGAATAGCAGTTGGACCACAAGAACAACCTGAAATACAAAGAGAATCCAGAGATTTCTTTAAATATGTAATTTATGTGCATCATTAACGGAGTTAAAATAAAACTAAGCCTTGAATCATATAATAGCTGCCAAAGGCGTAGGACAATTCTAAATTTCAAGCAGCCTTTACAGAGCTTTTTCACCGTAACTTTTTAATTTAAGTAAACAGTAATCGCTGAATTATTTGCAGACAGAGATTGCCAAACAAAGGATTAGCGTAGAATGGATGGATGCTAGATTGATAATACCTCCAGTATCTTTTTAGTACCAAAACAATAGATTAGTGTTCTTCTACAGCTTAACAACGATTTTAACAAAACAATTTATTCTGCTGTAACTGATCTTTTACACTCTCACTGTGTATATGATGTCATCGGTAATGCATGTGTTTCTATAAATATACAAATCAACTAGTTAAAGTTTTTGAAACATGATCCATTCATTTTGAGCTGTTTGTGTAGACTTTGAATCAGGGTAGATCATGTGTCTAGTTCACTGAACATCAGTCCTTGTTCTTCTTCAGTCATAGTTCAGTTATAAGCCATGTCCTTCTCTGTGCTGTACACTCCACTGTGGAACTATGGGACACTCCACTGTGGAATTCTGGAACACTCCAATCTAGAACTCTGGAACAGTTCAGTCCTTGTGGTCCGTCAGTGGTAAACAGAACCTCTATGCTACCAGGCCAAGTCTGGCGATCTTTGCTGAGAGGAATGAGTGGAGGATGAAGACGATAGGCTTTGGGCACGAGTGGAGGTCCAGCTGCTGAACATAGAACAGAGAGAATGTTAGATGTTACATTACAGTTCCATGAGTTCTAATGGTGAGTTCTATTCTATTACAGTTGTAGTGTTCTGAGAGCAGAACATGTCTGAACAGAGTCCTTTTCATAAACAGCAGAGGGACATGCAGGACAGTGTTTCAGTATGCCCATGTATGACTCAGTTCCTGTTTAACGTATAGGGGATTCTGTGGAAACTTTTCCATCTTTCCTTGTTTGTGTTCAGTTGCCTGAATAGAGCTGTAGAGCAACGCCAATGAAATATGAGTCAACTGGGTTTTTTATTCTTAAGGAAATACGGTCTCATGTACTGTCATCAACAAACAGAGACGGTTGTTAAGAGTGGTCCTGTCCCTAGTAGAAACAATGGTCCTTTCATGTCCTTGGTTCTTGTAAAAAAAAAAAAAAAAAAACTTACAATTTCACCCTCTTTTCCACTGAAATCCAGGAAGAGCACCCTGACCCCGTCATCAGAGGACATCTTGAGGCGTTCGAAGGGGTAGCAGAGCAGAGGTTTGGCTTGGTTCTGGTTTCCCTGGTCCACCTGGTCCTCCCCCTGCTGCTCAGCCAGGACAGAGAAGCCCTGCTCGTAGTGGATCACCAGCCTGCACTCCTGGCCCTTGTACATACAGCCTGTAACAGGACAAACAGCATGGGTAACTCCTGGCCCTTGTACATACAGCCTGTAACAGGACAAACAGCATGGGTAACTCCTGGCCCTTGTACATACAGCCTGTAACAGGACAAACAGCATGGGTAACTCCTGGCCCTTGTACATACAGCCTGTAACAGGACAAACAGCATGGGTAACTCCTGGCCCTTGTACATACAGCCTGTAACAGGACAAACAGCATGGGTAACTCCTGGCCCTTGTACATACAGCCTGTAACAGGACAAACAGCATGGGTAACTCCTGGCCCTTGTACATACAGCTTGTAACAGGACAACATACTGCTCGTGAATAAAGTTCCACTAACCTTTCTGTATTTTTGAAACTGTATACATGTACGAAATGAAAGGGGGAGATAGAGAAGTGGTAGGAATAGTAGGAGGACGCAGGAATCGGACCCCGGTCTCCGGACTTGCAATATACAGTATGTACTTGTGCTGGGAGTGCTACTACTAGACCACAATAAGCTCTGTACAGCTACGTCATTCCTGAACCTTGTACATCCAGCCTGTAACGGGACAACAGCTGGGTGAAAACAAGGCCCTGTCCTGGCTGTATATTAGGACTTACAGCATCTACTGCTGCTTGGTGGTAGTGGGCGGAACACTTTTGTTCTGGAGCAGATGTCGGGCATTTGTTAAATCCAGATAAGTGATTTGGCTTGTCATCGCACTTAGACAAAAAACAGACAACGGCTGTATTTCACATTTGTTGTTTTTCTAATCAATCCCTATTAAATTAATCTCCAGCTCATGAGAAAAAAACAATAATTTATGACTCTGCCTTGCCTATAGATGTTTTTTAATATATAATGTTGTACTCTTTGAAAGTATAACGACACAGGATGAGGCCCAGATGCAGACACAGGAGGTAGATGGTTCGAGTCTCTGATATTTAATAATAGACAAGAGGCAGGTTGAGGACAGGCACAAGTTCGTAAACTAGGTCAGAGTCAGATAGGTACAGGACGGCTGGCAGGCTCAGGGTCAGGGCAGGCAGAAATGGTCGGAACCGGGAGGACTAGAAAACAGGGGCTGGAAAAACAGGAGCACGGAAAAACCGCTGGTAGGCTTGACGAGACAAGACGAACTGGCAACAGACAAACAGAAAACACTGGTATAAATACACAAGGGATAATGGGGAACAAATGGGAGACACCTGGTGGGGGGATGGAGACAAGCACAAGACAGGTGAAACAGATCAGGGTGTGACAAAAAGTCTGATTCCTAGTCTGTCCCATATACAATACACTGATCTGTGTGTCAGATATGTTGATTCCCATGCTGTCAGTCCCAGCCCTCGGAATTGCTCCATGCTCATCAGACATGATCTCCTGTACTGAGAGCAGGACGTACCATCTCTGTTGTGTCAGTGTCAACGAGCTACTTCTGCAACTACTTTACATTTGTTCCAGTAAAGCTCTGCAAATCACTCTAAGGCTTGTGTGGCTCTCTGTCAAGAGGTAACAGCCTTTTGTAAAGACTCAAGCCAAGATAGAACACTTTACTGATAAGCACACACTGTTGCTTGGAAAGACAGTTTCACAACAGACTTATCTTCTTTAGGGGGTAGTCCAAAAGGTATTTAGGGGGTAGTCCAAAAGGTATTGTTACGATAAAGGCATTGTCCGTATCATATCGTCCTCATACTGCTGTCACAACAACATTCTCTTAATACTGACCTAGAATTACCTGTGGGAAGAAGTTGTATGGAAAGGTCAGAGGTCAAACTAACATGTACCCAACTCTCTCAGGTGTTGTGTTTTTGTTCCACAATAAGGAAATACTACTCCCTACCTGAAATGCTTGACCTGTGTGACCCCTACCACTTTCCCACCAAAAGACACACACACAAAGATACGCACAGATACACACACACGCACACACAGATGCTTTCAGTCAGACACAAAGACCCTCCATTCAGCCCTGATGGTGAGTGGCAAAACACAGAAACCTCCCCAAGCAAAGCAAGGCGGATCCAGTTTGGTTACTATAACTACCAGAATCCTTAAAAGGTCATTTACGGATGGAGGAACTTTTGAGTGCTTTCTAACCCTCTAGGGTCTAGGAGTAGTTTATCCCCAAGCTCTAACTATGTAGGGTCTAGGAGTAGTTTATCCCCAAGCTCTAACCCTGTAGGGTCTAGGAGTAGTTTATCCCCAAGCTCTAACCCTGTAGGGTCTAGGAGTAGTTTATTCCCAAGCTCTAACCCTGTAGGGTCTAGGAGTAGTTTATCCCTAAGCTCTAACCCTGTAGGGTCTAGGAGTAGTTTATCCCCAAGCTCTAACCATGTAGGGTCTAGGATTAGTTTATTCTCAAGCTCTAACCCTGTAGGGTCTAGGAGTAGTTTATTCCCAAACTCTAACCCTGTAAGGTCTAGGAGTAGTTTATCCCCAAGCTCTAACCCTGTAGGGTCTAGGAGTAGTTTATCCCCAAGCTCTAACCCTGTAGGGTCTAGGAGTAGTTTATCCCCAAGCTCTAACCCTGTAGGGTCTAGGAGTAGTTTATCCCCAAGCTCTAACCCTGTAGGGTCTAGGAGTAGTTTATCCCTAAGCTCTAACCCTGTAGGGTCTATGAGTAGTTTATCCCCAAACTCTAACCCTGTAGGGTCTAGGAGTAGTTTATTCCCAAGCTCTAACCCTGTAGGGTCTAGGAGTAGTTTATCCCCAAGCTCTAACCCTGTAGGGTCTGGGAGTAGTTTATCCCAAGCTCTAACCCTGTAGGGTCTAGGAGTAGTTTATCCCCAAGCTCTAACCCTGTAGGGTCTAGGAGTAGTTTATCCCCAAGCTCTAACCCTGTAGGGTCTAGGAGTAGTTTATCCCTAAGCTCTAACCCTGTAGGGTCTATGAGTAGTTTATCCCCAAACTCTAACCCTGTAGGGTCTAGGAGTAGTTTATTCCCAAGCTCTAACCCTGTAGGGTCTATGAGTAGTTTATCCCCAAGCTCTAACCCTGTAGGGTCTGGGAGTAGTTTATCCCAAGCTCTAATCCTGTAGGGTCTAGGAGTAGTTCATCCCCAAGCTCTAACCCTGTAGGGTCTAGGAGTAGTTTATCCCCAAGCTCTAACCCTGTAGGGTCTGGGAGTAGTTTATCCCAAGCTCTAATCCTGTAGGGTCTAGGAGTAGTTCATCCCCAAGCTCTAACCCTGTAGGGTCTAGGAGTAGTTCATCCCCAAGCTCTAACCCTGTAGGGTCTAGGAGTAGTTTATCCCCAAGCTCTAACCCTGTAGGGTCTAGGAGTAGTTTATCCCCAAGCCCATGTCTATGTTAGCTTTCTTTCCCACTCATGACATACAGTATGATATTCAGTATAGGGGGCAAGCCTTGATAGAGACCCCTGCTCCCGCTTGTGTGCTTTAGGTGCTTAAGTTACAATATTAAGCAAACACAACTGTGATGACGTTATAAACCCCTATAGTCAACAGTATATTAAGCAAACACAACTGTGATGACGTTATAAACCCCTATAGTCAACAGTCTATCAACAATACCTCTGTATTACAGACCACTGATCACAACAGGAACATCCCAGTGGATAAATACATCACCTTTACAATAAATAATAGAGGCTAGATAATAAATCATACATAATAAATCAATAATACATTATAAATAATAAACTGCCCCTGGCCAAATCTATCTTATTCTGACCATCGCTTTATTTTGATCCAGTTGAATAACGGTCAAGTTGCCCTCTGACGCTAAAGCCAAATCCCTCAAGATGCGACCTAAATGGCACCCTATATAGTGCACTGCGTTAGGGAATAGGGTTCCATTTGGGACGCAACCTCCGTAATAATCATCAAAGGTAATGGAAACCTAGCTCCTCAGCCAAAAGAGGCCTTTTTCCTTTAAAAACCCAAAATATGGCGCTAGGCCCAGACCCGGACGTAGAGTTAAGCTGCTCTTAGGACAAATATTGTAATTCTAATATTAACAACCTTTTTACTGTAAATAAAAGATGAAAAAGATTTAGCCAAATGTCACAGTCTACAAAGAGAAAAGAAACAGTCAACCACACATCCAGAGGACCGTAGAGGTGTATAGAGGACCATAGCGTGCCACTTTCACAGATTCACAGACACTGTCCAGAGGTAGTGTATTAGATTCCTATTCTATACCCTGTCCAGACATATTGTATTAGTTTCCTATTCTATACACTGTCCAGACATATTGTATTAGTTTCCTATTCTATACACTGTCCAGACATATTGTATTAGTTTCCTATTCTATACCCTGTCCAGACATATTGTATTAGTTTCCTATTCTATACCCTGTCCAGACATATTGTATTAGTTTCTTATTCTATACCCTGTCCAGACATATTGTATTAGTTTCCTATTATATACCCTGTCCAGAGGTAGTGTATTAGTTTCCTAGTCTATACCCTGTCCAGACATAGTGTATAAGTTTCCTATTCTATACACTGTCCAGACATATTGTATTAGTTTCCTATTCTATACCCTGTCCAGACATATTGTATTAGTTTCCTATTCTATACCCTGTCCAGACATATTATATTAGTTTCCTATTCTATACCCTGTCCAGACATAGTGTATAAGTTTCCTATTCTATACACTGTCCAGACATATTGTATTAGTTTCCTATTCTATACCCTGTCCAGACATATTGTATTAGTTTCCTATTCTATACCCTGTCCAGACATAGTGTATAAGTTTCCTATTCTATACACTGTCCAGACATATTGTATTAGTTTCCTATTCTATACCCTGTCCAGACATATTGTATTAGTTTCCTATTCTATACCCTGTCCAGACATATTGTATTAGTTTCCTATTCTATACCCTGTCCAGACATTGTATTAGTTTCCTATTCTATACACTGTCCAGACATATTGTATTAGTTTCCTATTCTATACACTGTCCAGACATATTGTATTAGTTTCCTATTCTATACCCTGTCCAGACATATTGTATTAGTTTCCTATTCTATACCCTGTCCAGACATATTGTATTAGTTTCTTATTCTATACCCTGTCCAGACATATTGTATTAGTTTCCTATTCTATACCCTGTCCAGACATATTGTATTAGTTTCCTATTCTATACCCTGTCCAGACATATTGTATTAGTTTCCTATTCTATACCCTGTCCAGACATATTGTATTAGTTTCTTATTCTATACCCTGTCCAGACATATTGTATTAGTTTCCTATTCTATACCCTGTCCAGACATATTGTATTAGTTTCCAAATCTATAACCTGTCCAGACATATTGTATTAGTTTCCTATTCTATACACTGTCCAGACATATTGTATTAGTTTCCTATTCTATACACTGTCCAGACATATGGTATTAGTTTCCTATTCTATACCCTGTCCAGACATATTGTATTAGTTTCCTATTCTATACCCTGTCCAGACATAGTGTATTAGTTTCCTATTCTATACCCTGTCCAGACATAGTGTATCAGTTTCCTATTCTATAACCTGTCCAGACATATTGTATTAGTTTCCTATTCTATATCCTGTCCAGACATATTGTATTAGTTTCCTATTCTATATCCTGTCCAGACATATTGTATTAGTTTCCTATTCTATACACTGTCCAGACATATTGTATTAGTTTCCTATTCTATACACTGTCCAGACATATGGTATTAGTTTCCTATTCTATACCCTGTCCAGACGTATTGTATTAGTTTCCTATTCTATACCCTGTCCAGACATAATGTATTAGTTTCCTATTCTATACCCTGTCCAGACATAGTGTATCAGTTTCCTATTCTATAACCTGTCCAGACATATTGTATTAGTTTCCTATTCTATATCCTGTCCAGACATATTGTATTAGTTTCCTATTCTATATCCTGTCCAGACATATTGTATTAGTTTCCTATTCTATACCCTGTCCAGACATATTGTATTAGTTTCCTATTCTATAACCTGTCCAGACATATTGTATTAGTTTCCTATTCTATACCCTGTCCAGACATATTGTATTAGTTTCCTATTCTATAACCTGTCCAGACATATTGTATTAGTTTATTAGTTATTAGGCCTAGCAAAGATCATAAAGCTTATATCTGACAGCTGATGCAATATCACAACAAGTGAAGTGATATATGATCCATTCAGAGAGAGAGAGAGAGAGAGACCCATATTTGTGTTTATTTATTTTCCCTTTTGTACTTTAACTATTTGCACCTCGTTACAACACTGTATATATAAATAATATGACATTTGAAATGTCTCTATTCCTTTGGAACTTTTGTGAGTGTAATGTTTACTGTTAATTTTTTATTGTTTATTTCACTTTTGTTTATTATCTATTACACTTGTTTTGGCAATGTTAACATATGTTTCCCATGCCAATAAAGCCCTTTGAATTTAATTGAGAGAGCGAGCGAGCGAGCGAGCGAGCGAGAGAGAGAGACGGCTCTAGGGGTGACTGACTAGAGGAGTTCCCAGGATGCCCGGCATACCAGCTAGTGCCCACCACTACACTAGGCCACACACACAGGATCTCACAGTGGCATTCCGTTCCTTTCTAAAAATACTCACTCCTTTCTCAGTGTCTTCTATGTGACTGTCCAACACTAACACCCCCTTACCAAATACTACAGCTATGAAAATTGTACTGTAACATAGATGGCTTTGTCAACCACACTAACATGATAAGTAACCTTGCCAGAGAATTGAAGATTTGAGTTACTCCCCAAGCTAATGCCTACCTAGGCTCACTGGTGGTGACTTGGTTGATCAAGGCTTTAGCTCAGCGGGCTCACACAGTCTTCTAGCAGGGTCGGTGTAGTGGTACTCACTGGTGGTGACTTCTTTGATCATCTGGGCAGAGGAGTGACAGCCCGTAACGATGTGCCTGGTCCACAGTGAAAGGTCCTTACAGGTCTCAGCTCTGAACAGGTGGGCCTCAATGCCCAGTCTGGTGCCTGTACGTGTGGCGAAGGACAGCTCCACGCCCGGCTGGGGAGAGCCTCGGTCGGGACCAGAGTGCACCAGCCTACAAACAGACACAGATTCTGTTATATTCTAAGTGCCTGCTGTTGAGAGAGACTAGCTAGTCAGTGCTGTAACCATATAACCCTCTTCACATCAAGGACATAAAGGTGTAATAATTGATAACATGACAAATAGTAACTGCAATGCAACTTTCAGTGAAAGACAGAGTTATTGGCTGTGTTCAGTAATGGAAACATGTTGTGGATGTGTCCTCCAGTGCCACCTCATCTTTCAGGTGTGCTGCACCATTAGGCTAGCAAAGGGTAGGTATGTTTTGATTATTGGTTGGCCAATAGAGGGTAGGTGTGTTTTGATTATTGCTTGGCCAATAGAGGGTAGGTGTGTTTTGATTATTGCTTGGCCAATAGAGGGTAGGTGTGTTTTGATTATTGCTTGGCCAATAGAGGGTAGGTGTGTTTTGATTATTGCTTGGCCAATAGAGGGTAGGTGTGTTTTGATTATTGCTTGGCCAATAGAGGGTAGGTGTGTTTTGATTATTGCTTGGCCAATAGAGGGTAGGTGTGTTTTGATTATTGCTTGGCCAATAGAGGGTAGGTGTGTTGTGATTATTGCTTGGCCAATAGAGGGTAGGTGTGTTTGTAGTAGTGGAGGACTACCATGTGGCCATGGTTGGGTTGTTCAGGGTGGATGCTACTAACCATGTGGCTAAGATAATGTGTTTTGCTATTTGACTAGCAGGAAGACTGTCTTTTGCTTACTGTGTGGATAGCAGCAGCTATTTTTCTTGAGACTAGTAGAGAGAGGGTGTGTGTAGCTTACCATGTGACTAGTAGAGAGAGGGTATGTGTAGCTTACCATGTGACTAGTAGAGAGAGGGTGTGTGTAGCTTACCATGTGACTAGTAGAGAGAGGGTGTGTGTAGCTTACCATGTGACTAATAGAGAGAGGGTGTGTGTAGCTTACCATGTGACTAGTAGAGAGAGGGTATGTGTAGCTTACCATGTGACTAGTAGAGAGATGGTGTGTGTAGCTTACCATGTGACTAGTAGAGAGAGGGTGTGTGTAGCTTACCATGTGACTAGTAGAGAGAGGGTGTGTGTAGCTTACCATGTGACTAGTAGAGAGAGGGTGTGTGTAGCTTACCATGTGACTAATAGAGAGAGGGTGTGTGTAGCTTACCATGTGACTAATAGAGAGAGGGTGTGTGTAGCTTACCATGTGACTAATAGAGAGAGGGTGTGTGTAGCTTACCATGTGACTAATAGAGAGAGGGTGTGTGTAGCTTACCATGTGACTAGTAGAGCGAGGGTGTGTGTAGCTTACCATGTGACTAGTAGAGAGAGGGTGTGTGTAGCTTACCATGTGACTAATAGAGAGAGGGTGTGTGTAGCTTACCATGTGACTAGTAGAGAGAGGGTGTGTGTAGCTTACCATGTGACTAGTAGAGAGAGGGTGTGTGTAGCGTACCGTGTAGCTAACAGTGGGTATGTGTGTGCAGGGCTGTGCCAGGATGCCTTCATCCGTGGAAGACTGTCATAGAGGAGCAGGTCTTTCTCTGTCACCATCACCAGCACTGGCTTCCACTGCTGCTTCTCATTCTCTGTCTGGTAGAAAACATCACACCGTGTTAGAATATTCTCTGTCTGGGAGAAAACATCACACCGTGTTAGAATATTCTCTGTCTGGGAGAAAACACACCACACACACCATGTTAGAATATTCTCTGTCTGGGAGAAAACACACCACACACACCATGTTAGAATATTCTCTGTCTGGGAGAAAACACACCACACACACCATGTTAGAATATTCTTTGTCTGGGAGAAAACACACCACACCATGTTAGAATATTCTCTGTCTGGGAGAAAACACACCACACACACCATGTTAGAATATTCTCTGTCTGGGAGAAAACACACCACACACACCATGTTAGAATATTCTCTGTCTGGGAGAAAACACACCACACCATGTTAGAATATTTTCTGTCTGGGAGAAAACACACCACGTTAGAATATTCTCTGTCTGGGAAAAAACACACCACACCATGTTAGAATATTCTCTGTCTGGGAGAAAACACACCACACACACCATGTTAGAATATTCTCTGTCTGGGAGAAAACACACCACACACACCATGTTAGAATATTCTTTGTCTGGGAGAAAACACACCACACCATGTTAGAATATTCTCTGTCTGGGAGAAAACACACCACACACACCATGTTAGAATATTCTCTGTCTGGGAGAAAACACACCACACACACCATGTTAGAATATTCTTTGTCTGGGAGAAAACACACCACACCATGTTAGAATATTCTCTGTCTGGGAGAAAACACACCACACACATCATGTTAGAATATTCTCTGTCTGGGAGAAAACACACCACACCATGTTAGAATATTTTCTGTCTGGGAGAAAACACACCACGTTAGAATATTCTCTGTCTGGGAAAAAACACACCACACCATGCTAGAATATTCTCTGTCTGGGAGAAAACACACCACACCATGCTAGAATATTCTCTGTCTGGGAGAAAACACACCACACAGCGTGACAGGCTACTCTTGTCATTTGCATGTGGGTTACTGGTGTTATGGACTAGAAAATACAACTTAGCAAAAGAGTGATAAGCATGTACTTCTACAAACAGCAAAGACACAACCTTGAATGTCCTCATCATTTTTTTCTATGTAACTAAGTCTTAGTAACAATATCTTGGTTAATTTTCACAGGAAGGCACTTTATACAGTTTATTAATCTTGGCCTGTAGATAAACTCTCAACTCCCAGCCACCCAATACAACACCGGCTTGCATAACATAATAAAGCATAACAATCCTCATTATGAAAGTTACAGCACAATCCTCATTATGAAAGTAATAGCACAATCCTCATTATGAAAGTTACAGCACAATCCTCATTATGAAAGTTACAGCACAATCCTCATTATGAAAGCTTAGTTACAGCACAATCCTCATTGTGAAAGCTTAGTTACAGCACAATCCTCATTATGAATGATTAGTTACAGCACAATCCTCATTATGAAAGTTACAGCACAATCCTCATTATGAAAGGTACAGTCCAATCCTCATGATGAAAGCTTAGTTACAGCACAATTCTTATTATGAAAGCTTAGTTACAGCAAAATCCTTATTATGAAAGTTGCAGCACAATCCTCATGATGAAAGTTACAGCACAATCCTCATGATGAAAGTTACAGCACAATCCTCATGATGAAAGTTACAGCACACTCCTCATTATGAAAGTTACAGCACAATCCTCATTATGAAAGGTACAGCCCAATCCTCATGATGAAAGCTTAGTTACAGCACAATCCTTATTATGAAAGCTTAGTTACAGCTAAATCCTCATTATGAAAGTTAAAGCACAATCCTCATGATGAAAGTTACAGCACAATCCTCATGATGAAAGTTACAACACAATCCTCATTATGAAAGTTACAGCACAATTCTCATTATGAAAGTAACAGCACAATCCTCATTATGAAAGTTACAGCACAATCCTCATTATGAAAGTTACAGCACAATCCTCATTATGAAAGTTACAGCACAATCCTCATTATGAAATTTACAGCACAATCCTCATTATGAAAGTTACAGCACAATCCTCATTATGAAAGGTACAGCCCAATCCTCATGATGAAAGCTTAGTTACAGCACAATCCTCATTATGAATGATTAGTTACAGCACAATCCTCATTATGAAAGTTACAGCACAATCCTCATTATGAAAGTTACAGCCCAATCCTCACGATGAAAGCTTAGTTACAGCACAATCCTTATTATGAAAGTTACAGCACAATCCTCATGATGAAAGTTACAGCACAATCCTCATTATGAAAGTTGCAGCACAATCCTCATTATGATAGTTACAGCACAATCCTCATTATGAAAGTTGCAGCACAATCCTCATGATGAAAGTTACAGCACAATCTTCATTATGAAAGTTACAGAACAATCCTCATGATGAAAGTTGCAGCACAATCTTCATTATGAAAGGTACAGCCCAATCCTCATGATGAAAGCTTAGTTACAGCACAATCCTCATGATGAAAGCTTAGTTACAGCACAATCCTCATTATGAAAGTTACAGCACAGTCTTCATTATGAAAGTTGCAGCACAATCTTCATTATGAAAGGTACAGCCCAATCCTCATGATGCAAGCTTAGTTACAGCACAATCCACATTATGAAAGCTTAGTTACTGCCCAATCCTCATTATGAAAGCTTAATTACTGCCCAATCCTCATTATGAAAGCTTAGCTACAGCACAATCCTCATTATGAAAGTTACAGCACAATCCTCATGATGAAAGTTACAGCACAATCCTCATTATGAAAGTTACAGCACAATCCTCATTATGAAAGTAACAGCACAATCCTCATTATGAAAGTTGCAGCACAATCCTCATTATGAAAGTTACAGCACAATCCTCATTATGAAAGTTGCAGCACAATCCTCATGATGAAAGTTACAGCACAATCCTCATTATGAAAGGTGCAGCACAATCCTCATGATGAAAGTTACAGCACAATCCTCATTATGAAAGGTGCAGCCCAATCCTCATGATGAAAGCTTAGTTACAGCACAATCCACATTATGAAAGCTTAGTTACTGCCCAATCCTCATTATGGAAGCTTAGTTACTGCCCAATCCTCATTATGAAAGTTACAGCACAATCCTCATTAAGAAAGTTTTGCTACAGCACAATCCTCATTATGAAAGCTTTACAACAGCACAATCCTCATAACCATAAGCCTCTTGTCTCACTATGAAGTCCTCAGCTAGTTATGAGAACACAGGATTCTGGTGGCCATAGGTCAATCGTAGAACATTACAAACACATGTTGCAAAGTAACCATATTAAAACACGATATACACAGGCTTACAAACTTAGATCTAACTAAAGACTACACAACCACATAGTTAGTGTGTAACAATCATTCAATTTAAAACCCTGCCACGGTATAATTGGCTATAGTATGAGAATGAATATAAAGTCTGTGGTTAAAGCCAGGCTCAGGAATGTTGCACAGAGCAACCTCAACAAGGCTGTAAAACAAGGATCTACTCCCTCCATCTCCTCTCCTTTCCTCTCCTCCTCCTCTCCCTCTCCTCTCCTCCTCTTCCTCTCCCCTCCTCTCCTCTCCGATATCTGATCACATTAGCTGTTATTTTATTTTACTTCTGCTCTTTTTTTCTCAACACTTTTTTTGTTGTTGTTTTATTTTTACTTTTTTTGTTAAAAATAAATGCACTGTTGGTTAAGGGCTGTAAGTAAGCATTTCACTGTAATGTCTGCACCTGTTGTATCGGCGCATGTGACCAATGAAATTTGATTTGATTTGATGCTGAACTCCAGAGGGTCTGCACTGTAGTCTGTTGACCATCACACAGCTAAGTAGAGACTCAGACTCCTGAGTGCGTCAGCGATGGCAGAATAGCCACAAATGAGCCCTTGTTGAAAGGAAAGCCTTGCTCGTTGACGTTGTGCAAAGGAACTTGGACGGCAGGCAAAGCCAAGGCAGACCACTCCACTCCACACATGCTGGAAGGCTTTGGGCCCTTATAATTATTCACAGACTCCAGAAACTGTGTCTCAAATGACACCATATTCCCTGTATAGTGCAATAGGGTACCATTTGGGACTCACAATAAGGCAGGCAGGCAGTAATAAAAGAGGAACTCATTAAGAAGCCTGGAAAGCATCCTCTGGCTTGGCTTGGCAGACTGACTGACTGACTGACTGACTGACTAGCTGACTGACTGCCCAAAGTACAGGGCTATAGTCTTCTCAGTATTAGCCGTCTCGCTCTCTCTCTGCCAGGCAGTCCCTGACTAATGAGAGAGTGATGAAAGAGGATTTACAGGAGGACCAGAAGGGGGAAAACCTGTTGGAAACTATTGCATCAGCTATATGAGGTTCCAAGAGTGCTTGGCTCACCATCGTATAACTGCCACACAAAAATCACATATGAGTTATTATCAAAAGGTGGGCTGTGAATGCATATTATACATCTGATTAAAGTAGCTCCTACCTTCTCAGCCAGCCAGCCCAGGTGTCTGATCTCTCTGCTCCCTGCGATCCCTGTTCTTCCTGTGTGCTCTTTGACCTCTGTGATGACCTTGTTGATGAGGTTAGAGGTCGCCGACTGCATGACCTCGAACCAGGCCTGGGCCGAGGCTGTGTCTTTACACCGTAACACCACCGTATGCTTGGCATCCGGAGAGTGCAGCTCCAACTGCCTGGAGAACACACAAACAGACAGAAAGACATTGAAAAAGCTGTGAATTTGTTTTGTGATAGGTCCCATAGTAGCATACTAGCACAGCTTTCAGTGGACATGAGAAAAAGCTTATTCAGTTCAACAAAGGCTACTTCCCTTTCAAGGGAAAGGAAGGTGGTCCCTGTGTGCTTGATGATGTCCTCAGTGAATGGAAATACCAAGCACCACTAAAGACTGTTTCATACAGTGTCTCTTCTTCTTTTCTGGCTCAGATAAACATTTCCTTTGATGTACCTAGCACTGTGTACAGTGGGTATGTATTTCCAGACCTGCTTACTCATCATGGGTTGATATGGTTCGGTTTGTCTCTTGTGGGATGTGCAGTAAATTTCAAGCCTTTTGTATTGGAAACATTAGCAAAGTATATTATAAATACATTCAGCTAACAACAATGACCATTGTGGATAAATCTACCTGTCATTAATCAGAGACAGTGGGAGACCCTGTTATCATGATTTCACAAACCACTAGATCAACTGCAGGTGCTCCCTCTCCCCAGTCCCCCACTCCCCAGTCCCCCACCGCAGTTCAAAATAGAAACCAGAGACTTGATTGAGGAGAAACAGAAGCCAGATGTCATATGGAGGGAGCTGAAGTGTTTTCATTAGTTAGAGACAGACGGACAGAGAGGTTCCTGGAAAGAGGCACAAGCTCTCCCCAAGACCTGTTGGGTTCAAATACTATTCGGAATCATTTCATATACTTTGAGCGTTTGCTTTAGTCTGCCTGGAGTGCCAGATGGGTGGGCTTTGCAGTTTTGCAACTATTCTTTTGGTTCCATTCCACTTACAAGCTCAATCAAGCACATCTAAAGTATTTGAAAGATTTCAAATAGTATTTGAACCGAAGTGAGTTCTCCCCGTTCAAGGCCCATCCACGTCCAGCCAGGTCATCTCTCCAACATGAGACACTAACTACAGGGCCGTTAAAGAAGCCTAGGCCAGATTTAGAAAGCGGACTCACTGTGTGTCGAACGTTTCAATGCCTTTCCTGGTCAATGATGGTCTGTCTGCCTGTTCGTTTTCCACTGACAAAGTGCTTTCTACTCCAGAAAAAAACTGCCCGGAAAAGGCAAATATCTCAAGCTAAAATAGGCATGCAAAAACTCTCCTGGCTGAATCCTAAAAATACCATGTTTGTGTATTTACATTTGTTACACTTTAGCATCCTGTTTTACTCTCTATGACATCCTAAGTTAATACTAAATCAGTCAATATTAAGCCTAGTCTATTTACAGCCCTAGAATAAACAGGAGAGGTCTCCACATCAAACACAGACTTGGGGGGGGGGGGGGGGGGGGGGAGAAGAGCGAGAGAGAGAGAGAAATATGCAGTAAATCTGTCTGAGGAGGGAGGAAACTCTCCTCTCCTGGCTGGGTAGTGTGGACGTCTCTCACGTAACAGCTGTTTAAATTTCCACTAGTGACGAAAGCTCTGCTCCTCTCTACCAGTCAGCTACAACAAGCCTGCAGCACACGTCAAGAGAAACTCAGATACCAGCATGTGTGTGTTTATGTGGTAGCAGGTAGCTTCCAGTAAGTAACTCGAAAGTAACTGAAGGATAGCCTGTTGTTGTGAGCAACGTGCTGAAACGATTAAAGTACTTAATAGAGGGCCAAAACATCGTAGTGACTCCAGTAAATATCACACACTACAAACAAATGCTAGGCTTCGTTAGTGTGTTAGATTAACCTCGGTTTTTAGTGATTTACATCTCTGGAGAGACCTAAAAACAGCTGTGCAGCGACGCTCCCCATCCAAAAATGTATATAATCCATTTTAGAATAAGGCTGTAACGTAACAAAATGTGGAAAAAAGGGGTCTGAATACTTTCTGAATGCACTGTATGGCTCCAGTAAAAGTAATGTGAGCAGTATTTGGCTCTTCATTAAGTAGCTTAGTTGTGGTCTAACCCCTCAGTGACTGATTTCCTGTTCATAGTGTTGTTAATCTCACAGACCACAGAGCATAGACATAGAATTAATAGAACGGCGGGACAATTCCCTTTCTAGTCAAATTGCCATGGCTCTGAGGTCCTTTCCCCTTCTAGTAATTATATTTCTATGCCACAGCACAAAGGTCTTACCTCTGTTCTCAGTGTTGCAGTAGAACGACAGTAACAAACATGACAATAACCATCAAAGTAGTGAATGTTTTACCCAGTCAGTCCCAAGACACCTCAGAAGTAAATCATTAAAAACAGAGGTTCATCTAACACACTATCACAACCTAGCATTTGTTTGTATTGAGTGATATTGTTTGTGTGTCATATCTAAATGACTGTATAAATACCAGGCATATCTAAATGACTGTATAAAGACCAGGCATATCTAAATGACTGTACAAAGACCAGGCATATCTAAATGACTGTATAAAGACCAGGCATATCTAAATGACTGTATAAAGACCAGGCATATCTAAATGACTGTACAAAGACCAGGCATATCTAAATGACTGTATAAAGACCAGGCATATCTAAATGACTGTATAAAAACCAGGCCTATGTAAATGACTGTATAAAGATCAGGCATATCTAAATGACTGTATAAAGACCAGGCAAATCTAAATGGCTGTATAAAGACCACGCATATTTAAATGACTGTACAAAGACCAGGCATATCTAAATGACTGTATAAAGACCAGGCATATCTAAATGACTGTATAAAAACCAGGCCTATGTAAATGACTGTATAAAGATCAGGCATATCTAAATGACTGTATAAAGACCAGGCAAATCTAAATGGCTGTATAAAGACCACGCATATTTAAATGACTGTACAAAGACCAGGCCTATCTAAATGGCTGTATAAAGACCAGGCCTATCTAAAGACAAGGTGAGCATGATCAATTGATCCCTAAAGTAAAGGTAAAGCTGAGGACATAAGGTAAGCTGTGTGTGTAGGATAGGAACCGTTGCTCTACATTGGTTGATTAAGTTAAGCATCTCTTAAACTCTGAACACTCAGATAGTTGAGTTACTGTAGCAGAACTGTAGCAGTTCATCAATTCTGACTGTCACAGAGACGACCATCCCTGTTACACTGTTCCAGGAAAAACAAATAGTGGGAGACACATTGGGGGTGGATGAGATGAGTCCCTCACCCCTCACAATGTAAGATGTTGCTTTTACTACAGTGCCAACATAAAGTCCTCTCACACCCCTTGTCTTTTTCCACATTTTGTTGTGTTACAGCCTTTATTCAAAATTGATTAAATTGATATTTTGTGTCACTGGCCTACACACAATACCCCATAATATCAAAGTGGAATTATGTTTTTAGACATTTTTACAAATTATTTAGAAAATGTAAAGCTGAAATGTCTTGAGTCAATAAGTATTCAACCCCTTTGTTATGGCAAGCCTAAATATGTTCAGGAGTAAAAATGTGCTTAACAAGTCACATAATAAGTTGCATGGACTCACTGTGTGCAATAATAGTGTTTAAGATGCTTTTTGAACGACTACCTCATCTCTGTAACCCACACACAATTATCTGTAAGGTCTCTCAGTCGAATTTCAAACACTAGATTCAACCACAAAGACCAAGGAGGTTTTCCAATGCCTCGCAAAGAAGGGCACCTATTGGTAGATGCGCAAAACAATTTTAAAAAGCACACATTGAATATCCCTTTGAGCATGGAGAAGTTATTAATGACACTTTGTATGGTGTATCAACACACCCAGTCACTACAAAGATACAGACATCCTTCCTAACTCAGTTGCCGGAGATGAAGGAAACCGGTCAGGGATTTCACCATAAGGCCAATGGTGACTTTAAAACAGTTACATAATTTAATAGCTGTGATAGGAGGAAACTGAGGATGGATCAACAACATTGTAGCTACTCCACAATACTAACCTAAATGACAGCGTGAAAAGAAGGAAGCCTGTACAGAATAAAAATATTCCAAAACATGCATCCTGTTTGCAATAATGCACTAAAGTAAAACAGCCAAAAATATGGCAAAGAAATTCACTTTATGTCCTGAATACAAAGCTTTATGTTTGGGGCAAATCCAACACAACACATTAATGGGTACCACTCTACATATTTTCAAGCATGGTGGTGGCTGCTGTTATAGGTATGCTTGTCATCGGAATAGAGCTAAGCAGGCATATCTAGAGGAAAACCTGGTTCAGTCTGCTTTCCAACAGACACTGGGAGACAAATTCACCTTTCAGCAGGACAATAACCTAAAACACAAGGCCAAATATACACTGGAGTTGCTTACCAAGAAGACAGTGAATGTTCCTGAGTGGCCTAGTTACAGTTTTGACTTAAATAGACTTGAAGATATATAACAAGACTTGAAAATGGCTATCTAGCAATGATCAACAACCAATTTGACAGAGCTTGAAGACTTTAAAAAAGAATAATGTGCAAATATTGTACAATCCTGGTGTACACAGCTCTTAGAGACTTACAGATGTAAATTAGATATTTCTGTAATTCATTTTCAATATATTTGCTAAAAACATGTCTTCACTTTGTCATTATGTGGTATTGTGTGTAGATGGGGTGGGGAAAAAATCAATTGAATCCATTTTGAATTCAGGCTGTAACACAACAAAATGTCAAATAAGTCAAGGGGTATGAATACTTTCTGAAGGCACTGTATCTGGCAAAACACTAGCAATATAAATCCAATCAATTATAATTGTGTTTCCCCACCTAGCTCTGCCGTTATGCCCCTGTGGAAAATAACATACAGAGAAAGACTGAATTATAGTAATGCAGAATGATGCTGGAGCCTTTACCTGTTTTCAGGGTCTGGAGTAGTCATGCTCCTGGTGATGTAACACATCTTTAAGGGGATGTACCTCCTGTCCCCCTGTAGGGACATGGTGGGGGTGAGGGGGACGTCAGAGTGGGGGCTACCCAGCCTCGGGGACTCCGGTGGTGGCGTCTCCCAGCCTATCTCTGACACCGGAGAACCCTTCTTCACATAGGGGGTGGCTTCCCGCATGTACTTCACTAGAATATGAGAGACAAGACAATTATGAGTAAGCTTTTTCACAACCTGTTTAGGGGGTGGCTTCCCGCATGTCCTTCACTGGACCAACAAGAGAAAGTAATGATCCGGTCGCTCAGCTGGTTCCGCAGGGTCGGGTCCTCTTCTCTCCAGGCGATGGACGACCTGGAGAACCCGATCCATCGCTTCGCCCAAACTGGCTAACATGTTGGAATGCCCCCGGACCCGCTCCACGACTCCAGGCACATTCGCCGCTCCTGCTGACTCCATGCTGTTGGGTGTGTGATTCTGTAGTGGGTGATTTGGACGAAGTCAGACGCAGGAGGGAGAATCACATAATAAATGGTTTATTCAGCCAATACAGCGGTTCGCAGCAATGAGTAAAACACTACATTGCGTTATAATGGCACACTGGAGAAAACAAAACACACGGGTGAATAACCCAGTGATACAATACATAAAGCTCCACTGAGCTATCATCACCTCCACATGAAACAATCACACACAAAGACATGGGGGGCAGAGGGAATACTTATACAGGTACTGATGAGGGGATATGAACCAGGTGTGTGTAATAAACAAGACAAAACAAATGGAATGATGAGATGAGGAGCGGCAGTGGCTAGAAGGCCGGTGACGACGAACACCGAAGCCTGCCCGAACAAGAAGAGGAGGCAGCTTCAGAGGAAGTCGTGACAGTAAGCTTTTTCACAACCTGTTTAGGGGGTTGCTTCCCGCATGTACTTCCCTGGACCAACAAGAGAAAGTAATGATTTACTACGCTTTCATTGGTAGAGAGGTCATGCATTTACTGCTGTCATTTTGGTGAGGATAGTGCTAAGAGTCCTTGCCAATGTAACTTCAGTAGAGCTAGCTAGTATCTTATAGAGGAGATTGACATGCAGACTCATAAAGTGACCCTGCTGTAACCCCACAATGTGTACCAGGCCGGTAGTGGTCCATTTCTATTAGTGGTCCAGTTCTATTAGTGGTCCAGTTCTATTAGTGGTCCAGTTCTATTAGTGGTCCAGTTCTATTAGTGGTCCAGTTCTATTAATGGTCCAGTTCTATTAGTGGTCCAGTTATATTAGTGGTCCAGTTATATTAGTGGTCCAGTTATATTAATGGTCCAGTTCTATTAGTGGTCCAGTTCTATTATAAGTGTTAATCCATTCTGTAATATCCATTCATTATACCTTGTACCCAGTTTAACACTTTCTGTGAACTCAAAGATATTACACCTCCATGGGAAAACGTTGGTCGGCATTGTTTGAGAGCATTAGATGGATCGCTCCGAACTGTGGATGTGAACCTGGCCAACAGCTGAGAGCTTAGAGCAATTAGAAGTATTCCATACCACACAAGACCTAATTCTACTTTAGACCGCAGCTCTGGGACATGGGATTCATTGGTCGTTTGGTGGCTTCACAGTTTCATACACACAATCTGGGAATCACGTTAAATCCACAGCATAGATCACGAGTCACAGTAGACATGAATAACATAGCTAGTATTACCCTGCTATAAACACACTGTATCAGACTGTATGGAGACCTTTTTTAAATTACAGGGCCATGTGAATAACACTGATGTCAACCATTTACTCAGTGCAAAAAGCAGGTATCCGCTTACACCAACAGTGATCTGTCTGACTGCATTACATCAATGTCTAAGGAGAAGTGGCAATATCTTATATATAATAGGTCTATGGAGCTCTAAACATATCAGCTGACAAACAGATCTGGTTATCACTGTTCGTATTACATCAATCCAAGGGAAGGTTTCAGAGGATAATATGACAAAGATGTACTCCAAAGGTGAACAAACACGACACAGTAGGTTGGTGGCACCTTAATTGGGGAGGACGGGCTCGTGGTAACGACTGGAGCGGGATTAGAGTAATGGTATCAAATACATCAAACACATGGTTTCCATGTGTTTGATGCCATTCCATCAACTCCGTTCCGGACATTATTATGAGCCGTCCTCCCCTCAGCAGCCTCCACTGAAACACGAGTACAGGCCCTGTTCTTTAAAGAACCAAGGAGAATAAGTAAGACAGGTAAAGAAAGGTATCAATATCTAACAGAAGTTTAAGACTATCATTATGCATAGAAGCTGACAGACAGATCTGACAAAGAAAATAGGCCTACCTCTGCAACTGCAGGGTATGAAGTAATCTTACGGGGAATCCTTGCTGAACCCCTTTCATCTCATCGTCATGCTTTTGTTGTAGTTCTGGTGTCATTAGTTCAGGCGCCAGCGGGATGCTTTGAGCGTGAGGTCATACACAGAACTCTGAGTATTCCTCTCTCGTTTACCTTTCCCTCTTTCACTGCTTTTTCCTTCCTGGTTTGACTCTTTTCTTTACTGTCACTAACGTCACTGTGGTGGCTGCTTCTCCGCTTCTCCACCACTACTTAAAGCAGCTTTGCAATAAGATAACACACCTGTGTCTGTGTGTCAACACATTGAGAAACTCAACTAAACCAATATCCTGAAAACTGAATGAGTCAATGACAGTGACGTGTAAGTATGATGAAAAGTTCTCTAGTGATCAGAATCACTAGAATCTACAGTATACCTGTGTGTTCTCAACTCTGTTTCAAAATAGAAATGTTCCATTTTAGTAGAGGGGAAAATAAAAGCAGGCAGGGTTCATATGTTTATGATTACTGCTATGCCTCGGGAGTCTGTACTTCCTGTGGGGATTGTTTTTGCTACAAAAGACATGAGCTCAAACTGAATCTGAATAATTAACTAGCAAGATTTTCCTTTTTGATAATTAATGTATTCGCAAAATATAGCATGAGAGGATAATGTATCATGGTTTGGCCGCGTTCTTACTCATCGACCACATGCATGTTGTTTTTTATTTATTTAACTAGGCAAGTCAGTTAAGAACAAATTCTTATTTACAATGACAGCCTAAGCTGGCCAAACCCGGACGACGCTAGGCCAATTGTGCGCCGCCCTATGGGACTCCCAATCACGACCAGATTGTGATACAGCCTGGAATCAAACCATGGTCTGTAGTGACGCCTCTAGCACTGAGATGCAGTGCCTTAGACCCCTGCGCCACTCGGGAGCCCATGGTTTGGGCAGTGTGTCTTTACTCCGGCCTATGAACTCTGTCCTATGAACTGCTTGCTGAACTGCTTGCTCATAGAAACAGGCCGAATGACCTTTCTGAATGAAAAAATGTCACCATAGAAACACATCTGGTAGAAACCCCAATTAATTTAGAGAATCTCAGCCTAATGGTTAGGTGCAATTCATTTCTTCAGTTATTATCCATATAATGGAAGCCATTATAATAGCCAGCATCCCTCTGAATTCTGAAATAACGTTGAATCTATCTGCCCTATTGTCAGGTGTAATAATAACCTAGTCTTTGTGTTGCCACCCTGTTAACTAGACACAGCCATTAGAGCTAGTTACATTCATTACATAGGTACAGAATGGGGAGCTTTGTTAGCTGCTCTTATTGAGCTCAGAGAAGAAAATGGCTAATAGGCGTGAGTAACTTCTGGATGAATTACACGGCCAGGAAACAAAAAGGGCCCTTTTATGAGACTTTAATTGCAGAATAAGAATGGAGCTCTTTTTACCTCCACTGAATGGGCAGGTAGATACTGCTACATAACAAAATACCTTTTACAGAATACAGAGAGGTCTACAAGGTATCACTTTCCCTGTGCTGCCTGAAATGTATGATGTTATCAAAGCAAGAACAGGTACTTGAATGCCCGGTTAAATGGACTACAGTTTGTATGAACTTTAGCAGAAATATTAGACAATATCACAGTGAGAGTGAGTGTGTTCATAACATAACTTAGCCTGAACGTAATCTATAAGAACAAACAGTAGGGGAGTCTGTACTGTAGCTTATGGAAACAAGTTAAAGGAGGATGTTCAAATAATTCATTCAGGAAACGTCAAAGTAAATTAATCAATCAGTAAATTCACAGAGTGGATAGGAGTGTTGAGAAAACTGTATTCTAAACTGTACTAGGCTATGAGTAGATGGCATGATTCACTCTGTCATCATAGCTTGTGTGTGTGTGTGTGTGTGTGTGTGTGTGTGTGTGTGTGTGTGTGTGTGTGTGTGTGTGTGTGTGTGTGTGTGTGTGTGTGTGTGTGTGGCCTCACTACTACTAACAGCTGGTGTAGTGATGAGAGCTTCTCTGAAGACACAACAACCAGTCAACTTGCAGAGAGCGTTGTAGTCTAGACTGCCTGCTGATAACACACACACACACACACACACACACACACACACACACACACACACACACACAGAGGTGAATGTGATGACAGCCAAGCAGTAGACAGTAGAGGCTCAATGAGAGGTCACTGAGTTACTGTAGACTAGCACTGTTGTTTACAACCAGTGTATTACACAGGATATAACAGTGTGTGTGTGTGGGTACATGTGTTTGTGTGCAATACAAATAATGTAGCTTTTATAGAAAATTATATCATTGTAATGTAACAAACCGTTTGTCCTTCCCTACTGGCTCTGCTCCGCAGTGGTGTAGTCAGGCTTCAACTGAGAGAGAAGCTGAAACATGGGAGTCCTCTGGTGTAGTGAGGCTTCAACTGAGAGAGAAGCTGAAACATGGGAGTCCTCTGGTGTAGTGAGGCTTCAACTGAGAGAGAAGATGAAACATGGGAGTCCTCTGGTGTAGTGAGGCTTCAACTGAGAGAGAAGCTGAAACATGGGAGTCCTCCGGTGTAGTGAGGCTTCAACTGAGAGAGAAGCTAAAACATTGAAGTCCTCTGGTGTAGTGAGGCTTCAACTGAGAGAGAAGCTGAAACATGGGAGTCCTCTGGTGTAGTGAGGCTTCAACTGAGAGAGAAGATGAAACATGGGAGTCCTCTGGTGTAGTGAGGCTTCAACTGAGAGAGAAGCTGAAACATGGGAGTCCTCTGGTGTAGTGAGGCTTCAACTGAGAGAGAAGCTGAAACATGTGAGTCCTCTGGTGTAGTGAGGCTTCAACTGAGAGAGAAGCTGAAACATGGGAGTCCTCTGGTGTAGTGAGGCTTCAACTGAGCAAGAAGCTGAAACATGGGAGTCCTCTGGTGTAGTGAGGCTTCAACTGAGAGAGAAGCTGACTATGCATTCCAACCAGAGGAGGCTGGTGGGAGGAGCTGTGGAGGAAAGGCTCATTGTAATGGCTGGAATGGAATAAATGGAATGGAGCCAAACATATGGTTTCCATATGTTTGATACTGTTCCAATAATCCCATTACAGCCATTACAATGAGCCAGTCCTCCTATAGCTCCACCCACCAGCCTCCTCTGACTCCAACCCCGTACTGTCTTTGAGCTTATCATTACAGCAGAAGTCTGCTCTGCCTTGCTGGGATCCTGCTTCCTTCTGCTAGAACTGTAATAACCCTGATCTCTCTCTCTCTCTCTCTCTCTCTGTTTGTGTGTGTGTGTGTGTGTGTGTGTGTGTGTGTGTGTGTGTGTGTGTGTGTGTGTGTGTGTGTGTGTGTGTGTGTGTGTGTGTGTGTGTGTGTGTGTGTGTGTGTGTGTGTGTGTGTGTGTGTGTGTGTGTGTGCGTGTGTGTAATAACCCTGCTCTCTCAGGGGAAGGTCAGGCTGTTTATACAAGGCAACAGACAGTTTTATGTTGTCTGGTTACATAGTGAGGTAGAGGTTGTTTCTTTGATTCTCCTTCTGGACATGTGTGTTTCACCCATAGGACTGCAGAGAAATGTGTGTAAGCCTGTATAGTTTTTGGCAAAACTTGATATTACACTCCCAGTCCTGTGATGCACGATTCCCAATTGGTGTCCAAGGTTGGATGATAAAGATTTCCTCAGAAATTCAAAGTATTCGATTTCGCAACATGGAGAGGGAGTCACCTAAATATTTATTGACAAGGAACAAGGACATATTTCCTTATTACGTAAACAGTTGAAGTTGCTGATAGGCCTATTGAACATTTTTATTTTAGTAGGTGAAAATGTAACTAAAGTCTATGGAGAACTAAATAAAACCCTTTTGATAAATTAAAATAATTTTTGTTCTGTTTTATAGCACTATTAAATGCTATTTACAAAATAAATTGATCTTAATGGGGTTAGCCATCAGTGGTCGAGTTGACAAGCCACTTACGGAGTTGACGACAAATACTCAAAACAGACATATTTTTTGCCTCTAAAAGTAAAAGTTCAAAACAAACGTTTGTAAAATATGGAAAATGATTCATTTAAAAAATATCCAATAAAAACATAACCATTCTATCAGATCTTTCAGCACTGTGATGGAGTTGATGTTTTACTTCATTCAAAATTCATATTCTATCATAATCTATCAGGCAGATGGAGCTGACAGTTGGTTGTTACCATGGTGATTCCAATATTGTTTGTTTAAATCTATCAGATTTACAGACCAATGGTCTTGTTGCACTACATGTAATGAGAACATGAATAAGAGGTCCTTATGGTATAGCTGACCCTGCTCATTCCTTGTTCGTTGACAAAATCTCACAGAGGGCTATTGCAAGAAACTACAGTACCAGTCAAAAGTTTGGACACACCTACTCATTCAAGGGTTTTTCTTTATTTTTACAATGTTCTACATTGTAGAATAATAGTGAAGATATCAAAACTATGAAATAACACATATGGAATCATGTAGTAACCAAAAAGGTGTAAAACAAATCAAAATATATTTTAAATTTTAGATTCTTCAAAGTAGCCACCCTTTGCCTTGATGACAGCTTTGCACACTCTTGGCATTCTCTCAACCAGCTTCACCTGGAATGCTTTTCCAATAGTCTTGAAGGAGTTCCCACATATGACTAAATATGCTGAGCACTTGTTGACTGCTTTTCCTTCACTCTGCGGTCCAACTCATCCCAAACCATCTCAATTGGGTTGAGGTCGGGTGATTGTGGAGGCCAGGTCATCTGATGCAGCACTCCATCACTCTCCTTCTTGGTAAAATAGCCCTTACACAGCCTGGAGGTGTGTTGGGTCATTGTCCTGTTGAAAAATAAATGATAGTCCCACTAAGCGCAAACCAGATGGGATGGCGTATCGCTGCAGAATGCTGTGGTAGCCATGCTGGTTAAGTGTGCCTTGAATTCTAAATAAATCACTGATAGTTTCACCAGCAAAGCACCATCACACCTCCTCCTCCGTGCTTCACGGTGGGAACCACACATGCGGAGATCATCCATTCCCCTACTCTGCATCTCACAAAGATACAGCGGTTTGAACCAAAAATCTCAAATTTGGACTCATCGACAAGGACAGATTTCCACCAGTCCATTGCTCGTGTTTCTTGGCCCAAGCAAGTCTCTTCTTCTTATTGGTGTCCTTTAGTAGTGGTTTCTTTGCAGCAATTCGACCATGAAGGCCTGATTCACGCAGTCTCCTCTGAACAGTTGATGTTGAGATGTGTCTGTTACTTGAACTCTGTGAAGCATTTATTTGGGCTGCAATTTCTGAGGCTGGTAACTCTAATGAACTTATCCTCTGCAGCAGAGGTAACTCTGGGTCTTCCTTTCTTGTGGCGGTCCTCATCAGAGCCAGTTTCATCATGGCGCTTGATGGTTTTTGCGACTGCACTTGAAGAAACTTTCAATGTTCTTGAAATGTTCCAGATTGACCTTCATGTCTTGAAGTAATGATGGACTGTCATTTCTCTTTGCTTAATTGAGCTGTTCTTGCCATAATATGGACTTGGTCTTTTACCAAATAGGGCTATTTTCTGTATACCAACCCAACCTTGTCCGAAAACAACTTAAGAAGGAAAGAAATTCCACAAATTAACTTTTAACAAGGCACACCTGTTAATTGAAATGCATTCCAGGTGACTACCTCATGAAGCTGGTTGAGAGTGTGCAAAGCTGTCATCAAGGCAAAGTGTGGCTACTTTGAAGAATTTGTTTAACACTTTTTTGGTTACTACATGATTCCATATGTGTTATTTCATAGTTTTGATGTCTTCACTATTATTCTACAATGAAGAAGAAAATAGTAAAAAATAAAGAAAAACCCTGGAATGAGTAGGTGTGTCCAAACTTTTGACTGGTAATGTACATAAGATCATTTCTCAGTTAATATCTATTATTGCCAGTTTTTAGAATTGTAAACACTATTTTGGAGAGTTTGAAATGGGCATCATTTGCCCAGGAAAAGGGCATTCCAGGCATAGAGCCGACATGGAAATTAATAATATTGAAAGTATTTAGAAAATTGCAAAAACAAATATTTATGTTCGTGTGCCCAGTTGACAGAGGTTGATCACTCATGTGTTTGAGAGCACACATATTAATGTGCGTAATTCCGCTGGCAGCCTGCACATAGGTTTGAGGATGCCACCCGCCCCCCATCCTTCACCAAGAAAGAATGTATCGAACGACAGTTGGTCCCGTTCTGTTCTTACCTTCTAGCGTCACTTCTCTCCCGGCTCGTTTCAGCCCCTGCACCGCCTCGTCATGCGTAGCGTCTCGCAGGTTCACACCGTTCACCGACAGAATCGCGTCCCCGACATACAAGGCTTGGGTTTGATCCGCAGCCAGACCTTTGAAGATCTTACTAATAAGTATCGGCATTTTATTCTCTTTTCCTCCTTTTATGCTGATGCCGAGTCCCCCTACCTCTTGCTTTATTACTTTCACGCATCTTTTTCTGTTAGCGATCGCCTCTGGCACTTGCTCCTGTAAATCCGTGAAAGCTGTCCTCACCGCAGTTTTCGGACTGTTCGTGTGATCCGGGTGAGTTGCGTTGCTCCGGTAAGATCCATTGGTGATGCCGTTTAGGTTCTCATTCTCTCCCAGATCCTCGCAACTCAGCGTTAGGGCTTCTTCGTTCAAGTTGGCCAAAACTTTGTGCCATCGGTCCCTCACCAAAACCTCCAAAAATCCACTTTTTTGTACTCTGTTCCCCGAAATTACTGTAGCTACCGCCATCTTTGGAGCATTCTTAAAATGCCATGTGATTAAAACTCACATAGGACTTTACCCCCGAACTTCTCAGCATGGCTTTTCAATAGTTCAGCAACTTCAGCTCACATCTCTTTTTTTGGCAACATAGCCTAGTCCCTGCTCCAACAGCCCATATCCTCTTTGGGTGGAGCAAACTCGAAGGGCAATCCCACTAAGCAAATGACATTTCTATTCAAACAGAACACTGCCGAGAGCTGTGCTGAAGTTCAAATGACATGTGTAGCCTACAATAACGTAATTTAAGTGCATAATACCTTATTACACCCGTATTACATAAATTATTACCACCCTTTGACAAACATTACCAGGCATGCTTGGTTTCATTCAGAGGGCGACCCGTGTAAAGGAATGTCCCAATGTTGGGACAGTTGTGACTTTGGAGGTGTCCGCCTAGTAGACTGCTGCCTGTCCCTCTCTCTCCTGTGCGGTCCATGCAGCATGCCAGGTGCGCATTGTTTGCTCGGCTTCGGAAGCGTATTTTTTGGGGGGTTTAAACACAAAACATGCGTCAAAACATTTTAAATCGTATTTCCTAATATCTCACTGACTAAATGCACTTTCAATGGTGAATACACATGTGTAAACTAGCCTACAATAGCCTAATAACCTACACATATGCATTATTGTAGGCTAATTGGGAATGAGCATATTGAATGAGTTATGAGTAATGGATTATATACTAGAATTGTAAACACTACATATGAGAAAACTTTACAGAAGTATGTTAACACAATCTGAAACACGATGAGAGAACGTTACAGAAGTACTGTATGTTAGCGCCATCTGTTGGTGGAGAGACAACCTGCGTAGCCCTGCCGTCTGTCACAATATACAGTATATAGTCCTGCCGTCTGTCACAATATACAGTATATAGTCCTGCCGTCTGTCACAATATACAGTCTATAGTCCTGCCGTCTGTCACAATATACAGTATATAGTCCTGCCGTCTGTCACAATATACAGTCTATAGTCCTGCCGTCTGGCACAATATACAGTATATAGTCCTGCCATCTGGCACAATATACAGTATATAGTCCTGCCATCTTTCACAATATACAGTCTATAGTCCTGACGTCTGTCACATTATACAGTATATAACAGTTTTCTGATCAAAAACATGTATAAATATTAGTTTTTTAGTTATAAAAAAAAGAATGTTGGACATAAAAGACTGTAAAAACACCAGGAAATCAGCTCCAAGTGATTTTAATTTTGGAAATCTGTTCTAAAGTTTTCCCATGCATAATAGAGAGAGATATGTGATTGTATACAAATGTAAGCAAGGTTTGAAATGATTATGTTTTAGTCAAATATGGTATCTGTTTGGGCTTCTTGCGGTCAATTTGCAGTCTACAAATTATTTGTAATTATGTTCTGGCCCCCTGACCATCCGCTCAAGGAGAAATCAGCCCGTGGCTGAATCTAGTTGATGATCCCTGGTCTATAGCTAATATTTTCTCTGCGCCTTTCAATATTTATAGGCCTATTTCTGAGAACCGAACTTTATTATTTTTCTTTGCATAATATCAAACCAATTTCGACTCCTCTTCTGGTGTGTTGAAGAGAGAGAGAGTTATTTCTGTCCTGGGAATAGAGAACTGAAACATTTCTATTAATATACAGATCTGATCTGCCCATTAATTATTTTTCATCATTTTGAGTTTTGAGATCAGGCTAAATAAATCTATCCTAGAGTAAAGTCTACAAAGTCCGCCTAACTCTTTCTATGGGGGAGGCCGAAACGACACCCTATTCCCTATTTAGTGCACTTCTTTTGACCAGGGCCCATAGGGTTCTGGTCAGAAGTAGTGTACTATAGAGAATAGGGTGCCATTTCCTGTTTCCGAAAGCTCCATATCCAGTGGCGACCCGTCATTCAGGGCAGGTGGGGCAGAGCTAAACATGTTATTTTGCCGTTAATACGTGTCACATATCAGTTTGCAAACAATGTATATATATATATTTTAATAATTTAGTTAATAAAGCCACATACAAACATGGTCTCTTTTTTGCTTTCTTGAGTAAGGCAGCTCCAAAATGCAGGTGTTTCAGCCTAGCTCAGTGCTTTCTGTGGTGGTGGGGCAGCCTGCGGAAAATACGGAGCGTAGGGGTTGGTAATGTTCTCTATTTGCGCCGGGATTGGCTCAGTGTTCTGTCACTCATGGGGACACTACATCACCACAAAATCTACAGGGAGAGCTCGAAAATACAAGCCCATTGGGTGCTGCCATAGAGTTACATTAGAAGTGCCCATCCAAGAAGGCTCAAGGTCATTGGCCACAGATAAAATGACATCAAATAACGTTATATCTACCATAGCTTTTATTGGACTGATCATGTCAACATCATACTTCAAAAATATTAGCTAGCAAGCTAGCAGTCATCATCAAAAATCAAGTCGACAATCTCCTTGCAAATCCTTTTCAATCCTTGTCATATGAAGAGAAGTTATGAAGATAAATTATAGATAAAACGTATTGGTGCTCATCAGCCATTGGGCATAAACATTACACAAGTTGGAAATCGCAAATTCAACAATGAGTGGTTCGGAAGGAATCAGTGGCTAACTGCAAGCTTTGCAAAGCAATCACTAGCCTGCTATTCAGTGGAGTGGGTGTGTGGTCCATGTCTGAGTTTAAGGGTCTCTTTTCCAAGCTTAAAAGGATAAACATTCAACATTGGCCATGCTGTCATTCCAGCATGACTTCTGCCACATTCAAAACAACTTTAAACTCGGAACTGGGAAATCTCAGACTTCAGTGAGTTCAAGACAACTGGGAACTCAGAAAAAAACGAGTTGGAAAATACGTTTTGAATGGTCATCCAACTCGGAATTCCAAGTCGGGAACTCTGGCCTCTTACTAGAGCTCCGACCTGAAGATCACTGACGTCATGATCCAACCTTGTTTTTTTCAGAGTTCCCAGTTGTCTTGAAAACAACATAAATCCAGAGAATTTACACTTTTTAATGTCCTGTCGGTAGGATATACGTGATATTAGTTAGTCTATTTTGTTATCCAATGATTGTACGTTGGCTAATAGGACTGATGGTAGAGGCAGATTAAATAGTTATTACCAGGCCATTACCTAATTAATTCATAACAAACTAATTAACACATTTATAGTGAGGTCTAAACATAGAAGTATTTTCTTCTGCTGTTCTATTTAATGATCAGTTTCACTTCCTGGTAATAATGTGAATGATATCTGTGACATCGTCCTATCATCTCTGTCACCTAAGCTAAAGTTAGGCCTGATTATGAATAACCAGACAATGTTTATGGAGCTGTTTATGAGGTATTTATTGAATATAATGTGAGATTAGCGATGTATTTCGATGTCTTGATTGTTGATCACCTGCAAACGAGAGGAGACATGTATGAGAGTTTGTTGTGCGTCTCCCTGTCTAAACATGTATGTAACGATCAATAGTTCCAACTATGATGTGAACATGTTTATCATCTGAAACGTAGAGGTAAAGCTGTAGAAATGTAAAGGCTTACCTTGTATTTCCTTGTTTATTGAAGAGAGTTGAGTCTTGTTTCCTGATCTGATTTTTACAGGCGAATAGTGGGTGCGTTCGAACGCATGGTATATACAGGTTACAGGTATAGCGGACGTAGTTTATATCCCCAGAGTATAGTTAATGGCGTGAGCATAGTTTAGCACAGTTATTGATACGTGTGCTGGTATATATAAATGTCTTTATCATCTGAACATGTGTGTATTGTAAGGCTTGCCTTGTGATGTTAATTGAACATGGTGTGAAATGGCAGTCTCCCATTGGCTGGTGCATTATTGGCATTGGTAGTTAAACCCTGTCATTGCGTTGTTTGCCAGACAGAGACTTGACAGTGCAAGGTTTGCAGGCTCCCTGGTGCAGGCATGAGTGAAGCCAGGGTTTTCGTTCGATTTTTATTGGTCATCGTGCTGTTTATTTGTTTTTGTAAGTACTTGTACAGTGGTTGGCAATATTAATTATTCACCTTCCAAATAAAAAGCCTAACTTTGGCAACAAAAATCCATCAACTTGGTCAGCCTCCTCACTGTTAAAATCCTATTGCTGGGTCAACCTCACAATAGTATTTCAGGAACACCTTTCTCTTTATAATGTTGACAAGACTATTCCAAGATCCAGGAAAGATAAAGCCTGGCTGGCCCACAGTGTTGGAGTTTGCATTGCAGCAGTATATCCAGTGGGTTTACAGAGATGAAATAAAAACTTCCAGTGTAATTTATAACTGTAGATGGGGATAAATCTGACCTGAATATTTCCTGGCCACGAATTATGAGTGGCTGCTCCACAGTGGAACTCCAAAGGAAGGTTGACCCAAATGAGCATAGCATTTAGGTTTGCATCCCAAATGGTACCCTATTCCCTTTAAAGCGCACTACATTATTTATGGTATAGGGTGCCATTGGGCAACGGTCAAAAGTAGTGTACAATGTAGGAAATAGGATGCCATAAAAAAAAAAGGTATTTAATGAAACGTAGGACCTGGCTCCTACGGCAAGTCAGTGTAGTGAAACAGCAGGGAAGAAACATGCAGCTCATAATAAAGAGATATGTTGAGGATTTGTTACTGTTACTGTTCTCACGTGTGTGTGTATGTGTGTGTATGTGTGTGTGTGTGTGTGTGTGTGTGTGTGTGTGTGCTGAGGAGACTGTACTTAAACGTTAAGGACCTGTGGTCTCATTTAAAACATATTTCCATCCAGGGTTTGACTTACAGTACCCATAGTTTAGTTTTTAAGAGGTGTAAGGTTACATAATGAATTGCATTAACACCTAAGGCATTGTATTAATTCCATATGGAATGAATGGTTTTTGTAGGTGGGGGGTTATATAGGCTAAAGTCTCAGGGCTCCAGGCTTTCAGACCCATGTTTCCACCTCCCCACTGTGTGCTGCAGCAGGACTCCCAGACCTATCTGGGTTGGTACCTCCATAAACACCATGTATCCATAAGTGTAGGACTACATACAGACATAGATCAATAGTATTGCTGAGGCAAGGTAATGTTAACCAGGAGCAGGCCTCCTGGGTCAAATAGGCACTAGGATATATGGCAAACATATAGCTGTACATGATTTAGTGTGTGTGTGTCTGCACACGTGTGTGTGTCCCTATATGCATGTGTGTGTGCAACACATGTCTAGCAGAATACTGTAGACGCTGACATACAATATATGGCCTCTGAAATGGTAACATAATGTAGTGTTGAACTTTCCCCTGCTATAGTTTACATGGTGTGGTAACATAATGTAGTGTTGAACTTTCCCCTGCTATAGTTTACATGGTGTGGTAACATAATGTAGTGTTGAACTTTCCCCTGCTATAGTTTACATGGTGTGGTAACATAATGTAGTGTTGAACTTTCCCCTGCTATAGTTTACATGGTGTGGTAACATAATGTAGTGTTGAACTTTCCCCTGCTATAGTTTACATGGTGTGGTAACATAATGTAGTGTTGAACTTTCCCCTGCTATAGTTTACATGGTGTGGTAACATAATGTAGTGTTGAACTTTCCCCTGCTATAGTTTACATGAGTGTTAAATTGAGAGTGTGTATTATCATCCCTGACTGCTGTGCCACAGGGACATATTATAGTGTGTGTGTGTATGTGAGTTATATTGGTGTGTGTGTGTGTACATGCATGCTTGCACAAACGTGTGTGTATGTTGAGCTTCCTCTTCCCCTCTCCCTCCCCTCAGTCAGTCATCCCACTGGGCAAAGCGTGGAGATGAATCACAGAGGAAATGGTCTCTCTGTGCCGCGCAACCCAATGGATGACTGAATGAGAGCTCTTAGAAACAAACCAAGGGCTCAGAGCTGGGCGCCCCCTGTGACTGGCCTACAAACACACACACACATAAACATACACACACACAGACATACACACACACACACACACACACACACACACACACACACACATACACACACACAATCACTCACTCACTCACACACACACACACACACACACACACACACACACACACACACACCCACACACACACACTCCTAATGGTTTTCACTATGCACAGTCAGATCAAAGAGAGACAGAGTGAACAGCCAGGCTGACTGGAGCCTGGTCTAGTCCCAAATGGCACCCTATTCCCTATGTAGTGCACTGCTTTCAACCAGGGCCCATAGGTCTCTGGTCAAAAGTAGTGCACTATATAGGGAATAGGGTGCCATTTGGGACACAACCTTGGTCATGTCCCCCTCGGGGATCTATGTGCGTGTGTGCGTGCACGTGGGTGGAAGGGATTTTTGGAGTGGCGGACACCTTTTGGTAACATGATATCCTCACTGGTCCCACTCCCATTAACGATAGCAAAGTTTTTCTGTTGTTGGTCTTATCATTTTGTGAAATCAAGGAAGAGTCGCTGTCCCTTGCTAGTAGTAGCTAGCTGGCAGCCTGGCTAGTTGGCTTTAGCCTGGCTAAAAACATAGCAATGTGATATAATCAGATTGACAATTAATTCAAGAATGTTATACTTGCCAGTGTAACCTAAAACATTGATATGCTGCTTATGTATTAATTCCCATATCAGCTAAAAAACAGAATGTCATGTTTTGTTCACGGAGCATAAAGCACATGGCTCGCTAGTTGGCTACAGCAGGTTCTACCATTTCACAATAGCCTGGAATCACTAGTTATTACATAAACGAAATACCTTTTTGGGTGGATTCTTCTTGTTTGGTTTACTGTTTGAACAGTCGCTGAGATTATATTTGGTTATCAATGCAAAATATGCTAATTTGATGAATAGCCTATATAGCCTATAGATCAGATCAAGGAACCAAGCGACAACACAGCCCCCACAGCTGCGGAAGCAATGATAGTCGCTAGATTATTTTACTTTAGATTTGTGTGTATTGTGTATATTGTTGTGAAATTGTTAGTTTGACGAGGTGTGAAAGAAGGAGTCAGGCGCAGGAGGTAAAATACCGAAGTCCAGAGTTTAATCCGTTTGCATAAATCAAACGCCCCAAGTGTCTGATAAACCCTCAGTGTCAAAACTCAAAGGCAGCCTGAAAAGTAGCTGAATTTGTCGCTATACTCTTTAACAAAAAAAGTAGCTGTAGTGGTCAGAAAACTCGCTAAATGTAGCGAAAAGCCGCTAAGTTGGCAACACTGCGTCGAATGCTGCAGCGTATTACAAGGAGCCTCCCCTTTTACATTTACATCATTTAGCAGACGCTCTTATCCAGAGCGACTTACAAATTGGTGCATTCAACTTATGATAGCCATTTTTATTAATTTTTTGGCGGGTGGGGTAGAAGGATTACTTTATACTATTCCAGGTATTCCTTAAAGAGGTAGGGTTTCAAGTGTCTCAGGAAGGTGGTGAGTGACTCCGCTGTCCTGGCGTCGTGGGGGAGCTTGTTCTACCATTGGGGTGCCAGAGCAGCAAATAGCTTTGACTGGGCTGAGCAGGAACTGTGCTTCCGTAGAGGTAGGGGAGCTAGCAGGCCAGAGGTGGATGAACGTAGTGCCCTCGTTTGGGTGTAGGGACTGATCAGAGCCTGAAGGTAAGGAGGTGCCGTTCCCCTCACAGCTCCGTAGGCAAGCACCATGGTCTTGTAGCAGATGCGAGCCTCAACTGGAAGCCAGTAGAGTGTGCGGAGGAGCGGGGTGACATGAGAGAACTTGGGAAGGTCAAACACCAGACGGGCTGCAGCATTCTGGATAAATTGTAGGGGTTTAATGGCACAGGCAGGGAGCCCAGCCAACAGCAAGTTGCAGTAATCCAGACGGGAGATGACTAGTGCCTGGATTAGGACCTGTGCCGCTTTCTGTGTAAGGTAGGGTCGTACTCTGCGAATGTTGTAGAGCATGAACCTGCAGGATCGGGTCACCGCTTTGATGTTAGCGGAGAATGACAGGGTGTTGTCCAGGGTCACGCCAAGGTTCTTTGCACTCTGGGAGGAGGACACAGTGGAGTTGTCAACCGTGATGGCGAGATCATGGAGCGGGCAGTCCTTCCCCGGGAGGAAGAGCAGCTCCGTCTTGCTGAGGTTCAGCTTGAGGTGGTGATCCGACATCCACACTGATATGTCTGCCAGAAATGCAGAGATGCGATTCGCCACCTGGTTATCAGAAGGGGGAAAGGAGAAAATTAATTGTGTGTCGTCTGCGTAGCAATGATAGGAGAGACCATGTGAGGATATGACAGAGCCAAGTGACTTGGTGTATAGAGAGAATAGGAGAGGGCTAGAAACTGAGCCCTGGGGGACACCAGTGGTGAGAGCACGTGGTGCCGAGACAGATTCTCGCCATGCCACCTGGTAGGAGCGACCTGTCAGGTAGGACGCAATCCAAGAGTGAGCAGCGCCAGAGATGCCCAACTCGGAGAGGGTGGAGAGGAGGATCTGATGGTTCACAGTATCAAAGGCAGTGGATAGGTCTAGAAGGATAAGAGCAGAGGAGAGAGAGTTAGCTTTAGCAGTGCAGAGAGCCTCCGTGACACAGAGAAGAGCAGTCTCAGTTGAATGACCAGTCTTGAAATCTGACTGGTTTGGATCAAGAAGTTCATTCTGAGAGAGATAGCAGGAGAGTTGGCTAGAGACAGCATGCTCAAGAGTTTTGGAGAGAAAAGAAAGAAGGGATACTGGTCTGTAGTTGTTGACATCGGAGGGATCGAGTGTAGGTTTGTTGAGGAGGGGTGCAACTCTCGCTCTCTTGAAGACGGAAGGGACATGGCCAGCGGTCAAGGATGAGTTGATGAGCGAGGTGAGGTAAGGGAGAAGGTCTCCGGAAATGGTCTGGAGAAGAGAGGAGGGGATAGGGTCAAGCGGACAGGTTGTTGGGCGGCCGGCCATCGCAAGTCGCAAGATTTCATCTGGAGAGAGAGGAGAGAAAGAAGTCCCGTTTCGAGTCCTTAGGTAGGGTAGGGCAGTGTGAGCAGGACCAGCGGTGTCATTTGACTTAATAAATGAGGATCGGATGTCGTCAACCTTCTTTTCAAAATGGTTGACGAAGTCATCCACATAGAGGGAGGAGGGAGGGGGAGGAGGAGGAGGATTCAGCAGGGAGGAGAAGGTGGCAAAGAGCTTCCTAGGGTTAGAGGCAGAGGCTTGAAATGTAGAGTGGTAGAAAGTGGCTTTAGCAGCGGAAACAGAGGAAGAGAATGTAGAGAGGAGGGAGTGAAAAGATGACAGGTCCGCAGGGAGTCTAGTTTTCCTCCATTTCCACTCGGCTGCCCGGAGCCCTCTTCTGTGAGCTCGCAATGAGTCATCAAGCCACGGAGCAGCAGGGGGGGAGGACCGAGCCGGCCGGGAGGATAGGGGACATAGAGAGTCAAAAGATGCAGAAAGGGAGGAGAGGAGGGTTGAGGAGGCAGAATCAGGAGATCGGAGGGAAAAGGATTTAGCAGAGGGAAGAGATGATAGGATGGAAGAGGAGAGAGTAGCGGGAGAGAGAGAGCGAAGTTTGCGACGGCACATTACCATCTGAGTAGGGGCAGAGTGAGTAGTGTTGGAGGAGAGCGAGAGAGAAAAGGATACAAAGTAGTGGTCAGAGACTTGGAGGGGAGTTGCAGTGAGATTAGTAGAAGAACAGCATCTAGTAAAGATGAGGTCAAGCGTATTGCCTGCCTTGTGAGTAGGGGGGGACGGTGAGAGGGTGAGGTCAAAAGAGGAAAGGAGTGGAAAGAAGGAGGCAGAGAGAAATGAGTCAAAGGCAGACGTAGGGAGGTTAAAGTCACCCAGAACTGTGAGGGGTGAGCCATCATCAGGAAAGGAACTTATCAAGGTGTCAAGCTCATTGATGAACTCTCCAAGGGAACCTGGAGGGAGATAAATGACAAGGATGTTAAGCTTGAATGGGCTAGTGACTGTGACAGCATGGAATTCAAATGAGGAGATAGACAGATGGGTCAGGGGGAAAATAGAGAATGTCCACTTGGGAGAGATTAGAATTCCTGTGCCACCACCGCGCTGACCAGATGCTCTCGGGATATGCAAGAACACATGGTTAGATGAGGAAAGAGCAGTAGGAGTAGCAGTGTTTTCTGTGGTAATCCATGTTTCCGTCAGCGCCAAGAAGTCGAGGGACTGGAGGGTAGCATAGGCTGAGATGAACTCTGCCTTGTTGGCCGCAGAACTGCAGTTTCAGAGGCTGCCAGAGACCTGGAACTCCACGTGGGTCGTGCGCGCAGGGACCACCAGATTAGAGTGGCAACAGCCACGTGGTGTGAAGCGTTTGTATGGCCTGTGCAGAGAGGAGAGAACAGCGATAGACAGACACATAGTTGAGAGGTTACAGAAAAAGGCTACAATAATGCAAAGGAGATCGGAATGAAATGAACTAAACATCTGGGAAAGCGAGAGAGCGGGCCTCCCCTCACTTACGTTTCAAGGAAAACACTCAAATAAAACTCTCCCAATTTCACTTTAGAAATTATAATTGTTGTAAACTACAGCGGTTCAATGTTTTCTAGGAATAGACTCTAACTTAGTTTATTCAGCTAGCTAACTTGGTACAGTATTCTTCAGTGAAAATCGTCCAGGGCACCGAATCCTATGCCGCCAAAGCCAACTAGCATGCCAGCCTCCAATAACACGGTTTAGCACCAATACTCTGTTACAACAAACCACCAGTGTGTTAACACGCCAAGCAGATCATTCGTGTCCGTGTCTAACGTTGTGTAAAGTTTTGGGTTAGTTTTGACAGTTTGAGTGAGTACGTCGTCAACTTATTCAGCCAATTAGTTAGCTAGAATAGTTAGCATACTAGCTAGCCATTGCTCTCTGCCAACGAACCAACCCATCCCACGGCACGAACACACAGAGAGCCAAGCTAACGTTAACTAGTCACCCATGTCCCGAATTCGCTTGAACAACTCTGGTTACCAGTATGTAAAAACAAAACAGAAATAAAAATGTATGTTTATAACTTACCCTTAGTAGCTACTGTTAGCCAGTTAAGTGCAAATTACTTTTGTTAGTCATTTAGCAGACACTCTTATCCAGAGCAATTTACAGTTAGTGAGTGCAAACATTTTCCATACTGGCCCCTCATGGGAATCGAACCCACAACCCTGGCGTTGCACGCACCATTCTCTACCAACTGAGCTACAGGAGGCCTTGTAGGTAGCTTAAGGAAGGCCACTCTGTCCTTGGATCCTTGGACATCAGTGCTGAGGTTCCAGCCCCTAAGTGAAAGCAGGCTGTGCTGTGTAAAATAATGCGCCCCAGCATAGGGGCTTCCGTCATAGCGGCAGGATGAACTGATTAAGGCAGGCGATTGTGAAATGAAAAGAGGTCGGTTGGTCGAGTTGGTTGGGTTCATCTGGCTGTAGGCTCTGGGAGCCGATCTATTTCAGATTAACAGGCAGACTGGTTCGCTCTCTCTGTCTTCTCTCTCTCTCTCTCTCTCTCTCTCTCTCTCTCTCTATCTCTCTCTCTCTCTCTGACAGGCAGGCAAGCAAGCAGACAGACAGACAGACAGACCGGCAGAAAGACAGACAGATATGCTGGTTCTCTCTCTCCTCTCCCCTCCTCAGTGGATCGCCAGATTCGATGACATTGAGGCCACATGTGGAACCATTAGGGCCAACTCAGCGTTTTGTCTCCCACGGTGAATAGGGTACATGTAATATTTACCAGATTGCAGGCCAGGCCCCCCAAAGGCCCTCTCTGCTTTCTGATGGCCGAGCAAGATATAGGGGGACCGACTGGCCCAGAGGTAGCAGAGAGCAGGAAGGGCTTTAAATAAAAAGAAACACCTTTTGACACTGTGTTTGTGTTTGCGTGTGCTTGCGTGCATGAATGTGTGTGTGTCTATCTGTCTGTGTGTGTGTGTGTGTGTGTGTGTCCGTGTAATAGTAAACATTTGCTGACTCATGAATGTATCAGTGTATTTTGTTCAACGTGAAAAAGAGCCTTACGTCTATGGAAACACCCCTATAGATGTTGCTGCACTCAACAAATGATGTGACATCTCAACCAAACTATTACAGACTACAAAGGGAAGCTAAATGACTTCTATGCGCGCTTCGAGGCAAGCAACACTGAAGCATGCATGATAGCACCAGCTGTTTCGGACGACTGTGTGATCACGCTCGCCGTAGCCGATGTGAGCAAGACCTTTAAACAGGTCAACATTCAGAAGGCCGCAGGGCCAGATGGATTACCAGGACGTGTACTCCGAGCATGTGCTGACCAACTGGCAAGTGTCTTCACTGACATTTTCAACCTGTCCTTGGCCGAGTCTGTAATACCTACATGTTTCAAGCAGACCACCATAGTCCCTGTGCCCAAGAACACCAAGGTAACCAGCCTAAATGACTACCAACCCGTAGCAGTCACGTCTGTAGCCGTGAAGTGCTTTGAAAGGCTGGTAATGGCTCACATCAACACCATCATCCCAGAAACCCTAGACCCACTCCAATTTGCATACCGCCCCAACATATTCACTGATGACGCAATCTCTATTGCACTCAACACTGCCCTTCCCACCTGGACAAAAGGAACACCTACGTGATAATGCTGTTCATTGACTACAGCTCAGCGTTCAACACCATAGTGCCCTCAAAGCTCATCACTAAGCTAAGGACCCTGGGACTAAACACCTGCCTCTGCAACTGGATCCTGGACTTCCTGACACCATCATTAAGTTTACCGACGACACAGCGGTGGTAGGCCTGATCACCGACAACGATGAGACAGCTTATAGGGAGGAGTGTGGTGCCAGGACAGCAAACTCTCCCTCAACGTGATCAAGACAAAGGAGATGATCGTGGACTGCAGGAAAAGGAGGGCCAAGCACGCCCCCATTCTCATCGACGGGGCTGTAGTGGAGCAGGTTGAGAGCTTCAAGTTCCTTGGTGTCCACATCACCAACAAACTATCATGATCCAAACACACCAAGACAGTCGTGAAGAGGGCATGACAACGCCTATTCCCCCTCAGGAGACTGAAAGGATTTGGCATCGGGCCTCAGATCCTCAAAAAGTTATACAGCTGCACCAAGGCCCTAAAAATTGTCAAAGACTCCAGCCACCCTAGTCATAGACTGTTCTGTCTGCTACCCCACGGCAAGCCGTACCGGAGCGCCAAGTCTAGGTCCAGCTAATCAAATGGCTACCCGGACAATTTGCATTGACCCCCTCCAGCTTTTTTACGGTGCTGCTACTCACTGTTTGTTATCTATTATCAATGCATAGTCACTTTACCCCTACCTACAGTTCCAGTCAAAAGTTTGGACACACCTACTCATTCAAGGGTTTTTATTTATTTTTACTATTTTCTGCATTGTAGAATAATAGTGAAGACATCAAAACTATGAAAAAACACATATGGAATCATGTAGTAACCAAAAAATTGTTAAACAAATCAAAATATATTTTATATTTGAGATTCTCCAAATAGCCACCCTTTGCCTTGATGACAGCTTTGCACACTCTTGGCATTCTCTCAACCAGCTTCACCTAGAATGCTTTCCCAACAGTCTTGAAGGAGTTCCCACATATGCTGAGCACTTGTTGGCTGCTTTTCCTTCACTCTGCGGTCCAACTCATCCCAAACCATCTCAATTTGGTTGAGGTCGGGGGATTGTGGAGGCCAGGTCATCTGATGCAGCACTCCATCACTCTCCTTCTTGGTAAAATAGCTCTTACACAGGAGGTGTGTTGGGTCATTGTCCTGTTGAAAAATAAATGATAGTCCCACTAAGCCCAAACCAGACGGGATGGCATATCGCTGCAGAATGCTGTGGTAGCCATGCTTGTTAAGTGTGCCTTGAATTCTAAATAAATCACAGACAAATGACCCTCTATGCCAAGCACTCTATGCTGCCAGTTTAACAACAGGTTGATAAATGTGTAATAACTGATCTACATAACACGTTTATAGATGTGTAATAGCATAGAAGGGCTTGCCTATAGTAATCAGACAGACACATTGAGCCACCTTAGATAAGAACACAACTTACTAACTTGCAATGGAACACTGAAACAATCATTCAGTTGACCAATAGAAAATCATTTGATGGCAACGATGGCTTTTATTCAACTCGGCAACAGCTTTGCTGCTTTGGTCGGCTTCAACTGCTTATTGTAACCACTAGATGGAGTAGTTCTCACATCTGTCATGCTGGTACTCAGTTAAATCTCTGTTCTCATCACAGGGACAGGATTGTCCAGACCGT